>NC_134404.1:133409359-133644359 GCF_038048845.1 Mixophyes fleayi | reverse complement strand
ATTTTAAAGGAATAAAAAATGCAGATGGCCCAGCGACCCAGCTCAAGGTAGCCCAGTATCCCGATATAGAACCGGCCCAGGGGTTAAATGCCCGCCTGCCCCTGGATATTATATGTATTGTATGTGCAGCACTATGTTACTTAAAGCTATCAAATTGTTATAGTAATAATCAAGCCATAAGAAGTCTCTGAAATCACAGAGATTCTACTAAACAACGTTCTCACAGTAAAAAAAATTACTTATAGTACCAGTCAATCATGTACAAAGCTGTTGGAGGTGTATGAAGACTGGAGTTAAGAAACACTGCGGTAGATGTACTCCAGAACTGGGAGGCAAAGGAGTGATCGTAGCCAAGAGTTTTTACAGGGATCTTGAAGAGATGAGCTGCAATGTGAGATCAGAGAAGAATGCTACTACCCTGTCCTGCATGTTTGTTCAGTGTGAGAACTCAGAGGTAACTTCTACTCTGCATTTACTTGTCCCCTAAGTACTGTTGCGGTAGAGGCAATGGCTGGTTATGGACTGCGATCAAGTGATCCATGAGAGAGAACTTCACAGTGCAGAAGTAGCAATAAAATTGTGGGTAAGAGAGATACCACTCATCAAAAGTGAGTGAGTAACCTCCTGTGTTAAGAGGGGCATTACAACCCTGGGAGATGAACAGGTGATTAATACTGTTGTGTGTTGTAATGAGGCAACCTGTATTGAGATGTGAATTGATTAAACTATGAACTAGAGCTAACTTGTTGCAAATACCATGTGTTGGAGAGGATGATACTGTAACTTGCGAATTCCACACCACTTTCACTTAAACCACTGTGTTCAAATATCCCCTTACCTGGCTCAAGTAAAGATTTGCTCAAGTGGTAGATTTGAATCAGCGGATCAAGGGGAAGACGCAATGAGGCACTAATGAGCTACAGTGCCGTTCCTATAACTAACAAGTACCAAAAGAAAAAATAAAGTTCATTTAAATGTGTTTAAATTAAGTAAAACACAAACAATTTATATAAATGATATACTTTTAAATATTTTGCAGCTGAAAGGTTATTTATGAACAGTAAAATGAAATATAATATGTTAATATACTGAGCATGCAATTACTTAAAGGTGAATACAAATACTTTCTCTCTCAGTTTTTCTCTTTACGTTTTTTCTTTCCGGCTTTTCCTGTTTTATATTTCTGTTCTCCTAAAGGGAGCCTCCTACTGGTAGTGGGATGATGGTCTACACAGATTTGTCAGTCACAATCACAATAATAGTCCTACAGGATTCTTGTAGGCTACAGGAGCCCTGTAGGAACAGTGCTCTGCCAGTGAATGACGCTGTTGCATCAAATACTACTTGACGTAGTTTGTCAGCCACAATAACAATATTGGTCCTACAGGACTCCCACAGGCTACGGGAGCATGATTGGAAGATTTCAGAATTATCAAAAAACCAATAAGCTTAAGATACAAGTTGGGATGTATATATGAGATATATTCCTACAAACAGAAGACTTCCTGTCAGTAATCTCATTGTCGGACATGGCAAGCAGCCTCTTCAACCCATGTTTTGCACAAAATGGCTCACAGAAGTCATAATCTTGCAGTCCATTAGTGGACATTTCACTTTTAGAATAGATGCCTTATTAAGGAGGTTAAATAAAATCATCATGTACAAATTGCGATTAATCACCGCATGTTGCAAGAGAAGTAAAGGTGGGATGATCCTAATAAACTATATAAGCTTTTCATAAAGATAGTCTCTGCTGCGTCAATAATTAAAATGTGCTTGTGGCTCAAATTATGCTGAGGGTAGGCAAATTTTGTAATAGAATCAATGGATACTGCGGGTCTTTTTCCATCAGGCAGGTGATATGAAATGCGAGTCCAATTATTATGGCTCTGATACTGCAACTGTGGACATGATAGAAAATGTTATTTGCTTTCTAGAAAGAATCCCAGTGGATTGTACTTTTTATCACGCGCCGAGCGATCGGGCCATATACCCGATCCTTGGCTTACTTACCTTCTCCTGCCATCCGCTCCGTCCGGGTTGGGCGCCGCCATCTTTCCGGGTCTGCGCATGACCTGTCAATTCCTCTGTCCCTCTCCCTATTGGTTGGAGTTTTGGCTCCAAAGTTTAAAAGGCACCTCCTCCCTGTGCCTGATCTTCATGTTACCTTCCATGGGTTTCTGGCTCCTGTTCTATCCCTTGTCCACAGAGCTGACAATCTACTCGCTGGATCGCTTCTCCTCAATTCCAGTGAACCTGCTGCCTACTGAACTGTATTCCTGCCGCCATCCTAGTGGTAATCAGTCGTCCGCAGAGCTGACACTCTACAGCGCTTCTTCTCTGTTACTGCATAACCTGCTGGCTACAACCTGCAACTTATCATCACTATTTGTGAGTAACCTGCTTACTTTTGTTGCTTGTCTCCCTATTATCTGGACTGGTCGCTTCCAGTAAGGGCCGTGACCTGCAAGGAGGTGAAGCTAAGTCCAAACCGCCTTGCGGCTGGTCCCTGGTGAATACCTCCTCCTTGTTAGACTCCGCACCTTACTGGGAGTTGTATTAGTTTCCGGCTGGTTCTCGTTCCTTACCATTCCTGCTGCAGAATTGTGACACAGACTAATGACACTTTTTTGTTAATGATATTTCTTGTTCATTTCTTACAGCTTCATGTACAGAATAGCCATAATAACATTTGATATTTTCTAGTAGGATGTCACAATGTACTTTTCATTTTTTAGAATTCATACAGTATATTTAAAGACTTTCTCTATGTATAGTACAAACTAATATACCAATATAAATAGGTAATAAATATTCTCTTCTCACCTCTTTCTTTATTGCGGTGCCTCCACCAGCTTCATGTTAGATTGTAGGCAGTGAATAGGGTTCTTGTCGCTAGGAATCAACTCGAGAGACTCCTTGAACCTCAACACCAACTATACTAAATACTAAGCTTCGACACAGTTCTAAGTGGTTGTAGATATCTTAAAGTATGTTTTAGCTGAGCAAACTCAAAATCATTGTTAAAGGTCAGGATCCAAAGGTAGGTTATAAGGGTAACTGTTCAATAAAACATCATAAAATGATACCGAGTTAATAAATAGAAAATAAAATGATAGTAAAAACAATAAGTTAATAGATTAAAATTGGAAATACCATTCACTAATCATATAATATAATAATACTTTACTTAATAGTAAATCCTGAGTCTTTTGGTGCACCGATTCATATAAGGTAACCCGGGTTACTATATAATGCTTGCAGCTTGTTGGGGACTCCAAAGTAAAGGTAGATATAAATGTTTCCTTTCAACGATAAGAACAGTAGGTGAACCATATAAAACGCATGTGCAAATCAAAAGCACCGCTCGCTCTGTCACTTCTTGTAATATGCAGAAGGATGAGTGCAAACAGTAGTTACAGTCTCTTAAGTTATTATATTAGGCAATCACCTTCACTTGGTCATGGTTCTGCAGATTATATATACATGGGTGCTATTGATTTAACGTTGGGGCTGGGCAAGGGGAGGGGAAGTCCTACAGAGTTCTAGAGACTTCACTCATTGCTAGACTTTCCTAGACTAGGTGCTGAATGCGCCTAACAGTAGTGCATGGAGCATTACCTGTATATTTGAAGTGGATGGGAAGGGGTTGGTCATGTCCACTCTAGTATGTGTCATGGAAACCACCTCTAGAAATGCTGCCTTTACCCTTGAGCCTCTGTCACTTTCTCTACCATCTCTCCGCTCTTTTCCATTTTCCTCACAGATCAGAACCTAGTTGCTAAGAATGCTTGGCAGTGGCTCCGTCTCTACCATGAAGCACACAAAGCTCCTGGATATCTATTAGCAGCATGTACCCAAGAACGTCGCATTTTTCAGAAGCAGGCTACTCTGTGTATCTGATCACTAAGAGGCATATTATTATTATTGTAGATTTGTAAAGCACCGCAGTGCTCCACAGCACCGTACAGTAGGGAAGACAAGGACCTACATAAAATAGGACATACGTAAAACAAGAACAGACAAGGCAGACAAAATGAATGGAGACATGAAAACAAAGGGTATGGAGGACCCTGCTCATTAGAGAGCTTACATTCTAAAGGGAAGAGGGCACAGCTGAAACAAGAGGAGTGAGTGTGGCTCAGAGTAGAGATTGGGATAGTTGTGAGGGTGAATTAGTGTAAATAATGTTATTGAGGATAAGGTCGCCTCTAAAAAAGAGATGGGTTTTCAAAGAGCATCTAAAGATTTGAAGGCTGTGGGAAAGTCTGATTGAGCGTGGTAGGGAATTCTGTAAGTGGGGAGCAGCATGGAAGAAGTCCTGAAGGCGGGAGTGAGAGGTGGTTATCAAAGACGAGACAAGGTGCATGTCAGTGGTAATACCGCTGACAACCTGTTTGAAAAACTAAGGGATGTCAGTGCAACATGGCTTATCCTGCTTGGACTCTCCTGAGGATATGTGATTTCAGATAACGTCACTAATATTGTTAGAGCATTACAGCGGGCGGGAATTCCATCATATTTCCTGTTTTGCTCACACAATCAACTTGGTGGTACAGAACTTTTTAAAAAATGACAATGACATGCAGGAGATGCTATCTGTGTCCCAAAATATTTATGGTCATTTTCGGGATTCTGCAACAGCATGCAGGAGAATGCAGCAGCTACAAGAAGAATAGAATTTAGGGGGAATGTACTTTAGCCCAGCGCAGTGGAGAATACTTTCAGTGTTTTGCAAGGTGCTGAAGCCACTTAAAGTATTCAACTGTGAAAAGAGTGCAAACACTGTTAGCTTGAGTCAAGCGATTTCCCTAATTAGACTTTTTTGAAAAGCAGCAAGAGAAATTGGAGGAAATGAAACAAATTCCACTAATTATGTTGGTCTTGTAGATTAAGTACTTTATTTGGTTTGCCAGGAACCAAGAGTTATCAACATCTTGAAATTGGATCATTATATTTTGGCAACTGTGCTTGATCCTAGGTTTCCAACTGACCCAGATCTCAAGAGATGCAATAACGTCTCCTCCTTCAGTTTCTCTGGATTGCTGCTAGGAAAAAACTTAACTTTTCCAAGACACCCAGTTGTGATGCAGATGAGTCAGCACAACATTTTTGCATTTGGTCTTGTCTAAAAGAATTGCCAAAAAATCGTGACAGCTCTTCCGTAAAATGAACTACAAATTCCATGAGGAAGGCCATTACCGGCAATTACATCAAAGTACACAGACTTCTGTGATGGTGGATTCCAGCGGGGATGAATTAGTAATGTTTGAGGATGATGTACACACTGATGAGGGTGAATATGATGACAGTGTAGATTACAGGTTCTGAGAGAAGGGAGCTAGCTGATGCTGGTATGCTTGGTAATATTTTGGGTAGAATGGCATGTTGGCAATTTTATGTTTTTTTACATTAAACTTTCACCTTTATTAGAAAGGTGTTTTTTTCTTTACAAAGGTAGAAGCATTTTATTTACATTTTTGTTTCCCTGACTTAAAACTAGTATTTACTTGAACATAGACTTTAGAACATTAGGTAGAGGGATTAGTATCATCATGACTGAGACTAGAGAGTGACAAGAACAATGCTACCCCTCCTGTTTCTGTATGAGCTATGGCACAGTAGAATGTCACTGGAGACTTTTAAGAACACCGACAGCCCTATTATTACAATTTCTGTTTCAGCACTGGATCCTGCCACCTCTCCTGTTTCTGAATGAGCTATAGTACAGTAAAATGTAACTGCAGATTTAGACCAAGACTGCCAGCCCTATTATTTCTATTTCAGCAAGGAAAATTAGCAATGGAGCACTCCTCTTTGTGTGTAACCTATATAGCACCATACAATTGGACTGCAAATTCAGAAGACCAAGCCTGTCAGTCTTAGTATTTCTATTTCAGCAATGACAATTTGCAATGGAGCAATGGAGCTCTTTTATGTGTTACCTATATAAACACAGTACAATGTGACTGCAGATTTACACCAAGACTACCAGTCCTATTATTTGTATTTCAGCAATGACAATTAGCAATGGAGCAATGGAGCTCTCCTGAATGTCACTGGAGACTTTGAAGAACACCGCCACCCCTCCTCTTTCTTTTCTACCTAGGACGCTGCCCAACTGCTCTAGAGATTGCCAAGAACTGTGCTACCCCTTCTGTGTCCTTCTGTGAAATGGTGCTGGATCCCCGTGGAAGGCAGTACTTTCAGAATCCAAAACTCGCGAGATCCGGTGACGTAACAATGACGTTTTGCCTCGTTTTCAATTTCGAGGGTGCGCGAAAGACAAGCTCACTGGTAATTGATGATGTGTATGCAGAAAGTCCAAATACATGTATATCATAGGTAAAAATATGAGGAAGAGATTAATCATCTGTACCTAACTGCCTATACATAAACCAAGTGGTTGATTCAAACACCCGAAGGATATCATCTTGTCTAGCTCTGGGTGGTGAGTCTATATAGGGTCCCCACTTGGATTAAATTTAAGGACTCCTTTTTCGATTTCTGGAAATGCCGCCCCGCCTATCAAAGAAAATGATTTCTAATATTTCCGTTTTTACATAGTTTAAAAAAGGAGGAGAGTTGCGGGTAATCTCTTTTTTTTGTAATTGTCAGTATAATTATTAAAGCCAGTTTGACATTAATAATTGGCATGCTGCCTTTCCAGACATTGAAATGAGAATCTTACAGGAAGTGACCAAAGATTGAGTTCAAGAAATCCAGGCTATGTTCATTGAATACGAATTGTCTCCTTTGGGCCTGTCAGATACAGGTCCACTGAAGCTTTTTAATATGGATTTCCTGCAGTTTTGCTTAGTTAAACATTTAAAAATTTTGTATTGATAATTCAACAATGTATTCTATCTGGTAATAGAGGGGATATCTGTACATTCATTTTGGAGTGTGTGTCACTGTATAAAAAGCCTTGATACATGAAAAGGAATTCTAAATGTGTTAGTCTTCAGGAAATGCATTAGATTATCTAAAGGATTGTCTTGTATTTAATTAATAATTAAGTTTCATAATTGGGGTATCTTTTCTTTCATATATTTTCAAGCTGGTCATGGAAGTGTTTATATACATTATTTGCCTTTACTATAAAGTATTTAGCATCAGCTTTTTCCCTGCAGTTTGACTTCTAGCATAGCCAGACTGGATTTATCTTAAATCTAATGTTTTTTCCCATTTCTGCATTACTTTTGTGCATACTTTGCCTGTCCCCATACTACCACGATACTCCAAAGTATATTCATTTTGTGGCAACTAACACTATATCAGCTACACATTACTTTAATACGTGTATGTGTTACTACCAACTATTGCCCTGTATTTAAGTGAAATGTTCTTTATATATTCTCACACACAGTCTGATTAGAAATGATTTACTGTACAGAACAAGTCTCTGTCAGTCTCTCTCTCTCTCTCTCTCTCTATATATATATATTAAACAAAATATCTTAACAAATGAATTGATACAATTGATATTTCTCTTATTGTTCTGGCACTGTTGGTTTCATTTTCTGCATAGGCAAATAGGTTATCACCTTTTAATTCAGTACTAATTGGCTAAAATGGCAAAGTGGTATGTTATAGGTTTTCTTCATTCTGCTGTAGGGCAGAGCGTTCATTTAAGAAAGACTTCCTTCATAACATCATTTAGTTGCCATGTACTTACCGTATATACTCGAGTATAAGCCGAGTTTTTCAGCACATTTTTTGTGCTGGAAAAGCTACCCCTCGGCTTATATTCGAGTGATACTCCAGGACCACAATGCACGGCCATAACGAGGGTGGTGCCTGCCTCCATAGCTTCAGCCCTTAAGTTCCGCTTAAGGGCTGAAGAGAAAGAGAAAGAAAAAATCAACTTACAAGAGTTTGGTGCTTGTTGCCGTAAGTTCCGCAGTGGAACGCATGTGCGTTCCAAATGCCGAACTTCCTGTCCGTGGACAGGAAGTTCGGCATTTGGAACGCACATGCGTTCCACTGCAGAGGTGGAACCCTGACTGACCTAGTCTCCGCGCACACGAACCCTGACTGATCTAGTCTCTGCGGAGGTAAGTAAAAGGATGAACTCTCTCTCCCTATCCCCCTCCCCCTCCCCCCTCGGGTTGAAGTTGGACATGATAAAAAAAACAAGTGTACTAAGAACATCCTATGGCTGCCGGGTAAGCAGTAAATGTGGCATGTGGGGTGGGCTGTGTGCGCTCTTTATGTTGAGCTGAACTTTCCATGTTTTTGCCTCTCCTCACACTGAGGGGATTAACGCACTTGTTCCACTTCATATGATCTACTGAAAACGCAATACAGTGAGAGCACTCACTCAGATAACTGTTTTGTGGGGAGTTTCAATTGGAGACAGCAAACTTGAGAAAGCAAAAAGAACAAAACTCCATATATTTCTCCAACCTCAGGTTCTCTGAGTAGGTCTGATAATGCCCTCTTTCCTATGGTTAACTGAAAGGAAAACATCCTCTTGGATTAATGGGACTTCATGCCATGTCTGGGAGATTTCCTTCCCTCTGACCACAGCTTCATGTTTTACTTCACTGTTCATTAAACTCTCTCTCTACCCTAGGCTTATACTCGAGTCAATAAGTTTTCCCAGTTTTTTGTGGTATAATTAGGTGCCTCGGCTTATATTCGGGTCGACTTATACTCGAGTATATACGGTATATTGAATTGTAAAATGTACAGAAAAAGGTAAAATGTAAAACGTAAAGCATGATTTGTGAAGGAGGTGCAACATTATGTGATATACTCACCCCTGCAGTGTGGGGATAATGTAGAAATGGCCAAGATCCTCAAACATTTGCAAATTAAATATATTTTTTATTTACTTCATTATTCATATACAGGTACATTAGATAATATTTATCTGCCAAAACATAATTAAAGTGTTTGTGTGTGTAACTGTAGTACTTATCTTGTGAGAAAGTCACTCATGTAATATTGTTCTTATACACATTCATATGTGAATTTAGGTGGACTAAATGGAAGCTGATTTAGTGCGCCATCTAGTGACTACTACAGGAACATACAGTGCTGCTGAAATACACATAGAGGACCTCATTTAGAAACAGACAGCAACTTTCAAGGGCAAAATTCTGCTTTGTTTTACTGCACATGAGAAGTAATAAAAGGTGGAATTATGACTTCTATGAAAATTGTGCTTGCAGCCCCCTCCACCTCCAGAAGTGGCTCAGGGGTGAGCATGTGCATCCAGAGGTGGAACTAGTGAGTTGTGGGCCTAGGTTCATGTTATTTTTTATTTTTTTTATATTATTTTAAATGAATGCCTGTGGTGGCGGCAGTGGGCCCCATTGTCTGCATGGTACCGTGCACTGGCCGCAATAACGGTAGTTCCGCTTCTCTGTGCATCTAAAGTACAGTAATGGCGTGCACACATAATTATGGCATGCCCAGTGGAGATGGAGGCTAATCTGATTAAGAGTAACCTCCAGTTATGTCTGTTTCTGTGGAGGGACAGAAGATGTGCCTGGTGCCCGTGAAGAGGGCGAAGATGTCAGGCTGTGTTGCGCCCCTGGAGGGGCTGAAGAATCCTCAGATGGCGGTGCCCTACAAGTGGGTGAAGAAAGAAGAGGAGAAGAACTTACCCGTCCATCGATCCAGCGGCGGTGAGTATGACTTTCTTCCTGCAGGTCCCGTGCGCGGGGGAAGGATGAGCCAATCAGGGCTCATCTTTCCCCGCGGGCCAATCAGCGGCCGGATGCGCGAGCCAATCGCGGCTCGCGCCCGGCCATTCAAAAGATTGGTGCCGACGCGAGCCAATCAGCGCTCGCGCCGGCTGATGACGTCACGCCGGCTACTATATAAGTCGCCGGGTGGCGCCATTTTGTCAAAAGTCCGTCGGCGGAGAAGAGGGAGGACGTCTCTTCAAGACGTCCAGCAACAGGATCAGCGGCAACGGCGGCAGGGGGCCCTTGTGAGGGCCGTGAGCTACCCTGCCGCCCGAAGACTACAATCAAGCAGTGATCGCCGGCGGGGAGCCCTTGTCAGGGCTGAGAGCGCCCCTGCCAAGCAGCCCTCAACAGCGCCGAACCGGAGAAGAGGCGCCGCCGGCTGGAGGGTCTGGAAGATCCGGAGAAAGAGGAAGAAGACGGCGTGGCAAGCTGAGATTCCTGCGCAGAGCAGGTAAGTGACTCAGCGTTAATTCGGGCACTAGGTCCGGGGTCACGGTCGGGCACAAGGCCCGTGGGCACAGAGTATTAGGGGCACAAGGCCCAGGGACTTGGGCACTAGGCCCCGATAAAATTAGTGGGCCAGTAGGCCATATAACTTTGATAAAGGGGTCAAGCCCCTGTTAGTTAGGCAGGGGGCGTGAGAGCCCCAGGTGTACAAGGGCACAAGGCCCTTAGGTAGTTAGTGGCCTAGAGGCCATAGGAAGGCCACAGGGCCTGGTTAGGGGCTAGTAGCCCGTAGGCTATTAAGTGCACAAGGCCCTCAGTCAGTCAGGGAGGCCACAGGCCTCAGGCAGGGGCTAGGACCCCTAGGTAGCAGGGCACAAGGCCATAGTTAGTGGGCTCAGAGCCCTGAGGTAGAGAGGGGGCTGAGGCCCATTAATCAGAGCACAAGGCTCTGTGTATAGCTGGGCAGAGGCCCATGGTGTGAAGGGCAGACGGCCCTGGTGGTGATGAGGTAGAGGCGTGGGAGCCTCGTGAGTGTAGGCGCGGTCCGGTGTGAGGTGAGCACACGTGGTTAGGAGGTACAGTAGAGCGGAGGCTCCTGTGGTGCTGTAGCAACCGGCTGGTTGGCTAACAGCGGTGTGCTCTGGTAAGTAGCTTACAAAGTACTGTATATTGTATTCTGTCTGTGCGGCGGGTATTGTTGAATTACAGTATTTTGGGTGTGCTACGTAGTTGTGTCCAGGGGCAAGACGTCAGGCCCCCATTAAAGGTAGGCTCTTGTTCCGGTGGTTTCCTGTGCTAACCCGTGCTGTGGGGACAAGTGTAGTTACCAGCATACACATAGTCAGGGGAGAACACACGTAGTTTTCCTGTCCCTTAGGTCCCCGGGGTCACACTGGTACCCAGAGGGGGTGGCTGAGTGAGTTGGTGGCAGTGCAGCACACCTTGAGGCAGTTCCAGGGGCGGCCGTGGTTCTGATCAAGGGTCCTCAAGGCCGGTTCCGTGCAGGTGGACCTGTGGTTCCGGACGTAGGGACACGTGTGAGATACAGAGTACAGGCAGTCAGCGCGGTTCAGTTCGATCGGCTGTTCCGTGCGGCAGTCGGCCCGCGGGTTAGTGTGCTGTTCTACTGAGCCCCAGCCGGGCTTAAAGAACCGGTCCTTAGGGTCTGTGGGTGACCCCATAGCAAGAAGGCAGCTTCTTGGTACGACCTGGGTGAGGGGGTTAGGAACCGCCCTCCGGTTTAGTCCGTGAACACCGGCTGGTGTTCCCCGTAATGTGTAAGTGAGCAGTTCCGTTAGTGCACCACACCTAGTTAGTCATAGTGGTTTGACTGAGTTGCGTTGCCGACCATTAGAACGTTGTTAGGGTCGGGTCGCTGTTGTAGTCAGTTTAGCATTTGTGGGTGCCATCTTAGTCTCACTGACAGTGCAGAGGGAGGCTGTGTGTCCTTGTCATCCGCAGGTATCGGGGAGGTGCAGGAGAACCGGATCGGAAGTGGGAGTGTCCCGGTGAGTATTAAGCTCGATTCCCCCTTTCGGTTAGGCCCTCACCGTCAGGTGTGTGAGGTACTTGAGGCGGGATTAGTCCTCGGACTAGTCTTGGTCTTAAGTGCCTGTAGTCCCCCGCGTCTTGGCAAGAACAAAGTGAGGAGGCGGCAAGTGAGCTTGGACTGACCGTGTCCTTGTTCTTTGCCGTAGTCTCGGACAGCCCTTACCTGGTAGGCACGGCCGTAATCTCTGTCTCTTCCGTAGAGGGACGTGATTGGAGGTGACGGGTTGCGGCTGCGGATCTGCTGGGATTGGATCGCAGCTGGGAGATCGGAAGCAGACTGGAGGTGACCATCGTTTTCAAGGTAAGTACTTTTGTGTTGCGTCTGTCCCTGTCTTTCCCCGCAGGGGGCGTTACATTTCCAGAAAAAAAGAAGGAATAATGTGTGTGACACGGAGCTTGAGTTTGGAATAGGCCTCGAAGCCCCACTCTAGATACACATACCCCCAGAGAGGTGTGGAGTCTAACGATAGTGAGGTATTTACCAGGGATCCCCGCAAGGGAATATGGATTTAACTGCTCTCTAGCCGCAGGTCGCGGTCCTGTAAGGGGGATTAGTGCAGGGTGAGATGGAACCGTGGAGTGGAGCAGGACTGCTGGACGATAAATGCAGAGGTTCAGGTGAATGACAGTGAATTGAAGCATTGAAGGCTTCAGAAAGCGAATAGCTGAGAACAGGACTGATTATGAGGCACGAGGTTCCTGCAACAATACCGCAGGTCTTGATCGTGGAACAAGTAACACAGGATACCAACTGAGAGGTGGTGAACTGCAGAGAACTGATGCACCGAGATCCCTGGAAAGCAAATAGCTTGAGGACGGGACAGAAGATGAGGCACGAGGTTCTTGCAATAATACCACAGGTCTTGATCGTGGAACAGGTACCACAGGATACTGATGTGCAGATGGGAGCCAGAAAGAACAGCGTCCTAACAGGTAAGGAGACCTGAAGATTTGGCAACTTAGTAGAGAAGCAGGTGCTTTAAATAGACAGAGCTGACAGGCAATTAGCCAATCAAGAGAATGCAGAAAGTTTTGAAAAGACCAGGGGGTATATGTATTAATGTCCGGATTCTTCAACTCCGGCGTGTTCAGCGTCTTCGGTGATTAAATTTAAAGCGGCGCTGCATTGTAAAGGGAAACTTCCCTTTACAATGCAGCGCCGCTTTAAATTTAATCGACGAAGACGCTTAACACGCCGGGTGTGGGTCAGTTCTTATCTTAAATAAAGGAATTTTATACATTGTGTGTTTATTTCTTTTATTTTACAATGAGGCACTACAGATCCTAGCAGTCCATGGATGCCAGGGTCTTGTAATTCTACAAGAGCCAGTACGCTTTGGCAGCCATGGGTATGCTGGCAATTGTAGTTCTGCACCAGCATGCCTACAAACTTAACGATTGACAGGGCTTCCTGGGACCAGTAGTGCCACCAATTAACATACAATTATTTACTATGTTTACATCACTACACCAAAGCCCACTGCCAGGGCTACTGGGAAGAGCCCCAGTGATATCAACATTGGGATGGTTTTTCCTGGGGGGGGGCTGAATGTATTTATTTTCTTTTTTGCAGTCCTGATATCCCTATGAAAATCAACCCCATGAGCCCCACTCTGATATGGGCTCACCATGCTTCCTGTTTCCTTGTTTTGGTGGGACCTGCCTAGCTGCATTGGTTGACCCACATTTTCGTCATCCAAGTTAGTTGTTTTTTTTGGGGGGGGGGGGGATTCTTATGCTGTGGTTTCCATTTTTTTTTATTTTTTTTAATATACACACATTTTAAACAATAGTCAGTCAAGCTGTTGATTATGACTGGTGTATCTAGTCCCGTATTTTACATATATGTTCAAGATGCAAACTACGCTTCACTCTAAATGAGACCCAAAATATCCACTAATACTGCACTTTAACTAGGACAGTGCCTACTCAACTATGATGACTTTCACTACCATGTATTCCAGTTTGCACAGGACAGCCCCACGTTTTGCTTTATGGTGAAATGAGCAATTTTGTAGGGCTCAGACTACTAATGCACTTATCATGACCAGTTAGATAACTCCTGCAGATCTTTTCCAATGTTAGCCATGGAAAAGTTTAATAACTACAATGTTAAGCTAAAAATCCTATGACCGCAGTTTCATTCCTTATTCTTTATTGTGTCATAGTACATTGAGCTAATAAAGGTTATACTTACATTTGCTGTTGTCTATACAATTCAATTTGATGTTCGTCATAGTCATGTGAACACAATCAAAGAATCGGGTTAAAAAAATAAGAACTTTATTCAGTAATCCCAATGGACACAAATGTGGTGTTATACAATCATGCGCCTTAGACTGCAGTTTCCATTGAATCACCCATTATTTTATATTTCCATATTTAACAATGTAGTGATTACCAAATACGTTATTGTACGCAGTGTGACACCAACAGTACAGACTTTACAGTTTGCCTATTTTAGCTGCAGATATATACATGCATTCCAGTTTGGCCAGGTACATGGATAAGAACACTTGGCTATAACAACTTTCCAGCAGGCTCTGTTGTAATATAATATTGTGGTACAATGTTCCATTCTAGTGTGTTTAGCATCTGCTGGTTCTAATATTTGCACATTGTTTTGCATAAGTAGAACAGTAAGATTGCCGTCATGTATGCACAGTATATAAAACAGGACCTTGGACAACTCTATGTAGGTTGTTTACCAACATTGCTCAAAGGAACAAAGATGCACAAAAGCTCTTGCAACCAAAAAATTATTAGTGCAGTTATACAATGTAAATACATATCTGATGACAATGGCTTTAGTACAGTTTTTCTCAGAAAGTGTGTCCCTTAGCATCACAAGCACTGCTAACCCAAGCATCCCTCAACAACCTATACAACCATCATTAGGCTACACCCACAAAAGCATTTTTGGAAGCGTATTTGAAGAAATTTGGAAGCTGGCAAACGTTTCTAATGTCCTCCTAAAATGCCTCTCCATTCACTTGCGTGGATTTCAAACATTCATAAAAGTGATTTTTTTTCTTGAGCTGGCAGAGGGGTTAAGAAAACATCAGATACAAAAATAAAATAAAATGCCAGACTGGACTTATTTTAAATCTATTGTTTATTTCTGCATTACTTTTGTGCATACTTTGCCCATCCCCATGCTACCATGATACTCCACAGTATATTCATTTTGTGCCAACTAACACTATGGGGTAAATGTATAAATGTCCGGATTCTTCAACTCCGGCGTGTTCAGCGTCTTCGGCGATTAGATTTTAAAGCGGCGCTGCCTTGTAAAGGAAAACTTCCCTTTGCAATGCAGCGCCGCTTTAAATTTAATCGCCGAAGATGCTGAACACGCCAGAGTTGAAGAATCCGGACATTAATACATTTACCCCTATATCAGCTACACATTACTTTAATACTTGTATGTGTTACTACCAATGACTCCCCTGTATTTAAGTGAAATGTTCGTTCTCTCTCTCTCTCTTTCTCTCTCTCTCTCTCTCTCTCTCTCTCTCTCTCATTCAAAGTGCTCAAAAGTAATTCCACATAATGGTCAATTAAGTATTTCAGTTCAGGTACAGTTCAGTCTTAGCCATCAATTGTCCAAGACCCTGTTTTATACACAGTTCCGAAATAAGAAACTCTTTACAAATACATGAGGCTAAACTGAGAAGTATTGTATGATATAGACATAAATATTAATGAAGGGGGATGTCTTAAAGTTGAAGTAAGTTGGACTTTGTTGTGAGTTTGCCTGCACATTCAGGGCTTAATGATGCAGTGGTGGAAGGAGATGGTAATTGTTAATATTTAGTGATAATGCAAGAGGATAATTAATTAGTGTCATGAAAATAATGATGCACTAGTGAAAGGAGATCATGATTCAGTGAACTGAAGGCAATAATAGTATTCATCAAAATATTGTGACAAATAACTAAATACAAATGTTATAGTGGAAGACAGAATAATGGTGTAGCATAGTGAAGACAATTATGTAATGCACAAGAAAATGGAAAACATTTAGGGCCTAA
Organism: Mixophyes fleayi; assembly: GCF_038048845.1. NCBI lineage: Eukaryota > Metazoa > Chordata > Amphibia > Anura > Limnodynastidae > Mixophyes > Mixophyes fleayi. Next base: position 133,628,623 of record NC_134404.1, on the reverse strand, counting down.
TTCATCAAGGAACATAAATGCGGATATGTGCCGTATTCTGCATAAAATGGCACTGTGCATGCCCAGAAATAGACTATACGCCAGTGCATGCATTAACGTCCAATTCAGCTTTGTGCGCAAAGGACACCTATGACAGCCTATGATTGCATGGGTGGAATGGTGAGGGGAATGGGCATATGCATGTTGTCAATGTTCAGTAAGGCAGTGCCAAGTTCAAGGGCACGCAACAGCATCCGATTCAAACTTTGGAGATCTCTTAGTGTTTTTCACGTGTTTTTCTATTGTATCACTTGCACCTGCTACAGGGCAGGTGTAAGTGCCGAGTTTTAGTGATTTATTGTCTAAAATGTTTTCATTAATAACTATATTATTAACAGGTGAAGAAAATTATTAATTTCTTTTATCATTTGTAAAGCGCCACAAAGTGTCCTCAGCGCCGTCCAGGAACAAACAATAGGACAGTACAAGGAATGACATTACAGTACAATAAACAAGCATCACAATAACTGATGGAGCTCAGAGCACAGCTAAGGAAAGTGTAAGGGATAGTCAGGACAGTGGGAAAGGCAGCACAGCAGGAGACATGGTGTGCCCAGGAGTCTGGGCGCAGCAACAGGTAAGAGCTTTAGAAAAGAAGCAGTGAAAAGCAGGAGCGGGGTTGGTGGGTAGAAGGCTAAAGAAGGAGGTGGGAATAGTAGCTGTAGAGCAGAGTAAAAAGTGGTGGAAACAGCAGGAGAGAGGACTCTGCTCAGAAGAGCTTACAATCTAAGGGGAAAGAGGACAAACTGAAGACATAGGGAAGGCGAAATTGGGACAGGGTCGAACAGAGTGAGGAGGAGGAAAGGGAGAGGTAGCTGACAGGTGGGTAGTTAGGCAAATGATTGGCTTTTAAGCAGTGGTGGGTTTTTGATGCCTGTTTGAAACTGCTAAGATTGGAAGAGGTTCTGATTGTTCCAATGGAGGAGGCAGCACGGGAGAAGTCTTGAATACGTTAGTGTGAAGAGGTAATCAGAGGGGAGGAGAAGTGCTGGTCATTGGCCTATCGCAGAGGTCGGGAAGGAGTGTGAATAGAGAGGAGGTTGAAGATGTAGGGAGCAGTGGAGTTGGCAAGGGCCTTGAATGTGAGGGTAAGGAGCTTGAAAAGGATTCTGTAGGGGGAGGGGAGCCAGTGAAGGGCACAGTAGAGGGGGAAGACAGATGTGGAGCGGCAAGAAAGGAAGATGAGCCTGGAGGCGGCATTAAGTACACAACGAAGAGGAGTGAGATGAGAGTGGGGGAGGCCAGTGAGGAGAAGGTTACAGTAGTCCAACCGAGAGATGATCAGGGAGTGGATGAGAGATTTAGTAGCGCCCTGAGAGAGGAAGTGCCGAATGCGAGCAATGTGGCGTAACTGAAAGTGGCAGGATTTGGCAAGAGAATGGATGTGGGGGGCAAAGGAGAGGAATTGAGGGTGACACCAAGGCAGTGAAGTTGGGGAACAGATGACATAATGGAGTTGTCAACAATGATAGAGAGGTTAGGGGGGGAGAGGGTTCTAGATGGAGGAAAGATAATAAGTTTGGTTTTAGAGATGTTAAGTTTTAGAGATCTGGAGGACATCCAAGAGGAGATGACAGAGAGGCAGGCGGACACCCTAGCAATGAGGGATGGGGAGAGGTCAGGAGAAGAGAGGTAGAGTTGGGTGTAATCGGCATAAAAGTGGCACTGGAGGCCAAAGGAGCTAATGAGCTCACCCAGGGAGCAGGTGGAAGATAAGTGATTTTTTTTTTCTGTGCCTTATACTGGGACTTTAGATTCCATGTATTGGACATATCCGGCAGTGTATTAAGTCTGTCAGAGCAGAACGTAACTAGACCCGTATTCAACTAGAGACATTTCTTCAGCTCCGTTTGTAGTTGAATACGAATATGCGTATGCCGAATATATGCGCAGTTTAAAACACAATTTAGGTTTACTTTGTGTGACTTAATGAATAGGGCCCACGGTGTTGTGGAAACAGTGAGGTAATAGTGTAAAAACATGATAAATCTTCAACCTATTTTAAGCAAAACATACACATAAAAAATTATTCTATTAAATTATTTTATGTATATACCACTGCTATTTCACCACTATCATGCTGAAAATAATAGAGGACATAATGACATTTACTTAGCACTACTTACTTTAATCAAAATCAAGTTAAGGAAACAAATTCCCAAAGTAGTGGATAGCTACATTAATCTGTTCTAGATTTGCCTATTGGCTAGATGACTCGGGGTGAATGGCTTGCAGCCCATTATTTCTGGAAGTAAACATCACAGTAGCATTGAATTTACATATAAGAATATCTTAGTAAATGAATATTACCTATAATATATAGGCAATAATATATAATATAGAAATATTAACAACATATTCTGTGTATATGTAAGGCTCAGTTACCCATTCTCTGTAGGTGGGAAGAGTTCTGCAATCTATTCTTAGTAGATATGAAGGGATTTATTACTCTGCAGTCTGTGGATGTGAAGAAATTGGTTATCATTATTTAAGGATGTAAAGGGTGTTGTAATCTGTTCTCTGTGGTTATAAGGTGCTCAATATGCTCTCCTATATAAATATGTAGGTCTCAGCAACCTATCCAACATGGGTGACAACGGCTCAGTAGTCTTTTGTGTTTTAAGATCTTACACACATGTTTATTATCTACTGCGAAAGCCGAGGGCCCATAAGTCCATCTTATTTGGCTGTCAGTGGGCTCTTTACTGTGGATTTAAATGGCTCAGCAATCCATTCTTTGTGGGCTGCAAGGGCCCAGAAACCTATCTTCTGTTAGTGCCAAGGGCCAAATAACCCATGTACAGATGATTTCAAATGCTAAGTAACCCATTCCTTGGGGGCCTCATTGGCCCAATAATTCATTCTCTGGGTGATCAGCAGGCTCAGTAACAAGTCCATGGTGTGAGCCACTCTGTAACTCTGAAATGTGAAGATCCTTACAAGCCATTTTCTGGGTTGGCAAGGACCCCACACGATATGGGTGTAAAAGGCTCAGTAACCCATTGTCCATGGGCGTAGAAGGCACACTCAGACATTCTTCTCCTGATGTAGGCGTGAGGAGTATTTGTGCTGTGATGTGGGTGGAGCTAGTATCCGCAAAGCTCTCTATATATCACCACACAGAACACTTCTGAACCGGGTTCATAGGCGAATTCCTGGGGCAGTGGAATACTCTTCCAAACTCTTCAAACTGAGAGACACTACCCATAACCCTAAGAGAGGGGCAGAAAGGAAGAGAAGAGAACAAGAAAATAAAAGACCTTTGTATACACTTAGTTCAACCTATCCAAGTCACCATCACAGGAGCTAGATATCATTATTGGAGCAGATGCTTATTTTAGTGAGACAGCCATATAATTGAAAGCATCAGTTTATGTGCAGTGCAAACATGAAAGTCCATTCAGTACAGTACTTTAGTGCAGTACTCTAGGTAAGCAAAAAATGAGACAAAGGGAAGAGGAGCATGCATGGATGGCTCGTGGCCGTGATAATGCACTTATAGCTCCGATCTTAAAACGGACCTCAATGTTGCTAAAATTTTACCATATAAAAAATAGATTGATACAAAAAGTAATGACATGAATAAAGTCTGATCTGTCCACCACAAACTGATATATGCCAAATTCATACAATCAATAAATGTATTCAGTTCTTTTGATATAGACATCAATACATGATATGTATTCCAAGGAGACACATCTCTCCTTCTTTGTGATGTGACATTAACATTTCTATATCAACATAACGTTTGCATCTTACCACTTCTACTACTAACTGACCGGGTACTGTCAATAATAAGACAATGAAGCTTAAGATGACAAACACAATGTGATATCATCAGTTAGGAGTCTTCAAATCAATGGTTCCTGCAAGTAACTTATGTGTATTAGTCATACCGGTAGTGTTCAGGAGCATGTTTGTCAGTCAGGACCTGCAGGTATATGGACTGGGACCTTCTCTTTATACACCAGTTCTGAATAAGAAGGAGAAAGAGTGCTCATTGATTTGGCCTGTTTTGTTTGATACATAGAGATTTAATAGTGGATTTTAAAAGTAAGGACTAACCCAGATATCATGTCAAAGAGAAATACACTCTTTATCAGATTGTAGAGATTGCCTACACTTTGGTTCTTTCATCGCTTACTTATTTTTAATGTGTTCCTTACAGCGATAAGTAGCACAGCGAAAGCTACACTGGTTGCAGGGACTTCCAATCCTAATACGAAGGGACAAGAAGTCTGTGCTGTATCCTGAATTCTACATACTGCTTATAGTAGAAACTGGTGTAGCCAGATAGAATTCACTAAGCACCAGATTAGAGGGAATGAACCCAGAGTGCACGTTTGGTTGTGGACTGACGTGCCTGCTTTAAAGTCTGTGTGTCTCATATCTTTAATCCCGGACCTCATTTACCAGATGCGCACAACAACACACCTCGGTTTAGCAGCAATGTGCCTAGATGGTACATGGAGTGTATATTAGGTTGCCTGCTTATTCCCATCAAGAGGCACTGCCACGAACTAGAAGTGTGCCTACAATGTACAGAGAGGTGAGAGAATGTAGAGAGCTGCACTGTGCACAAATGTAAATGGCACATCCAAAGGCCAACCTCCCCTTCCACTGAATAAAACCTATTTAGCCTTACTAATGGATTTAATAATCATGAATGTGAAGTAATATACCTAGATCTCCATCTACACAGAGCTGGGGGGAAATCAAATGTAGAGTGTAATGGCTGAGGGCCCTTCTGCAAAGCAGCATTACTTCTAGAAATGTCTCTCCACCCCTTTATTTTTATTTCAATAATATTGCTCTGCAAAAGGAAATCTCTTTTTGCACTGCTCCTCAAATGTTGGTGCAACTCTGTACTTTGCAGGGTCTGTTCTTATTCCGCCTAAGTCATCTCATCAGCTGGAGCAAACTTCTGCTCTGCAAGTACCACAAGCTTTCAAACCCATATGCTTTGGTGAGAACCTAATCATACTTCTGCGAATACAGACTTCTGAGACCACCACAGAGGTTTGTATGCAGCACTTCGGCTGTTTGCGATTTGCAAATGAGTCAATGGGTCTGAGACATTAAGGAGAGCAAAGCAAAAAAAGCAGTAACTTTGCACCTTGGCAAAACCATGTTGCATTTGAGGGGGAGATAAATTTATAATGTGGGGACAGATTTAAATTTTGGATAGGGCATGTCCTTGATCAACTTTAAATTTTAGCATAAAAATAAAGCTATCAAGTATTTGTGTGCTCCTTGAAAAAGCAGCCAATATTTAAATTATGTGCAAAATAATAAACTAATTTGTACCCCTTGCATTGTAACATGGTTTGTCCAGGATCAAATTTACTCCTTTTTTGCCTTGCTCTCCTTAATGACTCAGCCCCAACGTATTTTGTAAGACTGCAGTCACTTCATTAAGTAATTTGATTTATTAAGTAGTTTCCAACCAAACTGAGCAGATGAGGGAGGAACTCCCAGGGGAAAATGTAGCAAGCTGAGAGTTTTCCGGTGGGTTTGAAAAACCAATCAGATTCTAGCTATCATTTATTTAGTACATTCTACAAAATGACAGCTAGAATCTGATTGGTTGCTATATGCAACATCTCCACTTTTCAAACCCGTCGGAAAACTCTCAGCTTGATAGATGTACCCCTCAGTCTTCCCCTTTCAGCATATCCTTAGCCACTTAGATAATTATTCACGAATCAGAATTTCATGCTTATTTGTTTTGTGAGTAAAAGTAGATAAAATGCATGATACCAAATCAGGAGCCAGTGCTATGGCAGCTCATTGAGGTATTTCAATATTTTACTCTCTTCACTGTCAATATCTGCATAGCTACAAAGGCTAAATAAACACTTGTCAAAATGATATTACCCCAAAAAATACTAAAATACAGAGTATAAATGTGCTTGGGATTTTTACCATTTGAAGTGCTACTGCATCTACACTGCAAGCCCAAAACAATCTATCCATAGAGGCAGCAAGTTGTGCAAGTTGTAACCATGCTCTATCCATATTAAACTAACCTTACCAAATTTATGTTTACTTACAGACTAGAGGTGTTACTAATTCTGACCTGTGCGAATGCGATGAAGAACAGCTGATCATGTGTGTATTTCAGACGAGGAAGCGGGCGCTCTGGACCATTTTCTCTCACCCACTTCTGGTACGCCTAGAAAATGTACAGTACATTCCAGAACAAATCAAATAGATAGTGATATCACAGGTAGCATACACATAGTGAGGAAGCAATGAGCATGCTGGCAGAAAAACTGTAAATAATTATACTGCACGGTTCATAAGATACTTACATAATATGCCAACTTTAGGCCACCCATGTCTGCAATATTTTCTCCCAATGTTAATCTTCCATTCACCTGAAAAGATAGTCAATGAGCTATATTTCTGTAGACAAGAGCGCAGTATGAATCTCTATGTCACAGAAAGCTAGGGATACAATAAGAACATTTAGGACGCTAGCCAATGGCCCTGGGAGCTCTAGTAACACTACACTGGTCCATATTATTCCCCTGACTGATACCAACCTGTCTATCTGCTCCAGATATGTAAATCTATGCTCATAAATCCCACCATAAGGAGATTCAACCATCATAGATATGCTGAATATATTCCAGTTACCTAATATAGTCTTTGAGCTGTTCTGTAATTATATGCCCCATATAACTACAACATACAACTGCTCATCAGATTTCCAAAAAACAAGCTTTGCCAAATGATATATAGAAAGTTACTGAGTGGGTAAGGTGTATTATAAGGTACTGAGCTCTTATCTACTGGTTTGTTAATATATACTGCTTTACAAAAAAACCATGTGCATAAAGTGAACAAGTTATAGTTTTAATCTTTTTTATATTTTGCTATGCTATAATAGACAGCCAGTACTATCTTACATTAGCAATGATGTCCGAACAGCTCTGTTTATTCATAGAGCAATTTAGAAGTTACTCATCACACATTACAAATGCAGATTTATGCTTTAAATACTTGTTAGCATATTTGGTTGTTTGACTATTTCCCTGTTTCTACAAAAAACGAAGGAACCACTTGAACTTACTTACAAGCTTTCGGCTCAGAGTGGAGATTGGGCTAGTTGTGAGGGTGCATTAGTGTAAATAGTGTTATCAAAGACAAGGTCACCTCTAAAAAAGAGATGGGTTTTCAAAGAGCTTCTAAAGATATGAAGGCTGTGGGAAAGTCTGATTGAGCCGTGAGAATTCCAGAAGCAGGGAGCAGCACGGGAGAAGTTTTGTAGGCGTGAGTGAGAGGTGGTTACCAGAGATGAGACAAGGAGCAGGTCAGAGGTAGATCTAAGAGAGTGGGACGGAGAGTATTTTGATATGAGATTTGAGATGTATGCAGGGGTAGTGTTGTTGAGGGCTTTACAGGTACGGGTGAGTACTTTGAATTTGATTCTGGAAGACACAGGGAGCCAGTGTAGGCGTTTGCAAAGTAGTGCAGCAGATGTGGAGCGCTGAGAGAGGAAGAACAGTGTTGCAGCAGCATTTAGGATGGATTGAAGTGTGGATATATGGGTGTCAGGAATGCCAGATAGCAGGTGGTTGCGATAGTCAAGACAGGAGATGATATGAAAATGGATAAGAGTTTTGGTAGCATTTTGAGTAAGAAAAGGGCATATTCTGGCAATGTTATTAAGGTGGAATCGACAGGACTGGGAGAGAGTCTTGATGTGAGGAATAAAGCAGAGGGGGGAGTCAAGTGTGACACCAAGGCAGCGAGCTTGGGAGACCGAGGAAATTGTGGTGTTATTGACAGTGAGGTCGATCTGAGGGCAAGTGGTGACTCTAGCAGGTGGGGAGATAATAAGCTCAGTTTTGGACATGTTGAGCTTTAGGTAGCATTGGGACATCCATGTGGAGATAGCACAAGATAGTACAGAAGGAGAGAGGTCAGGGGAAGACATATAGATTTGGGTGTCATCAGCGTAGAGGTGGTATTGGAGGCCAAATTAGTGAATTAGTACCCCAAGACAAAAGGTGTACAATGAAAAAAGTAAAGGCCCAAGAACAGAGCCTTGAGGGACCCCAACAAATAGTGGGAGTGGAGGGGAGGATGTGCCTGAGGTAGAAACACTAAAGAGCGGTTCGATAGGTAGGAAATAAACCAGGAAAGAACTGTGTCACAAAGACCAATGGAGTGAAGGGTGTGTAGCAGAAGTGGGTGATCAACAGTATAAAAAGCAGCAGAGTGGTCTAGGAGAATGAGTATGGATAAATTACCCTTAGATTTTGCAGTAAGTAAATCATTGGTCATTTTGTGAGAGCATTTTCAGTGCAATGTTGGGGGCGGAAACCTGATTGCAGAGAATCGAAAATGGAATGAAAGAAGCGAAAGCGAGACTGGCGTTTGTACACTAAATGCTCAAGTAGTTTGGAGGTAAAGGGGAGGAGAGAAATAGGGCGGTGGTTGGAGAGAGAGGCTGGATCGAGAGATGGTTTCTTTAGAATAGTTGAGATGAGCGCATGTTTAAAGGAGGATGTAAATGTGCGAGTGGAGAGAGGCAGGTTGAAATGGTGAGTTAGAGGTGGGCAAGCAGTGGAGGAGAGGGAGCGGAGAAAATGGGGTTGTAGGGTGAGATGATAAAATCAGTGTAGAGACTTCGTCTTCAGATACTGGAGAGAATGAATCATGGGTGAATTGGGGAGTGTAGGTAAAGGTGGGTAGAGTAAGTGGACTGAGTGGTGTCAATTTTGTCTTTGAAATGGGTGGCAAAATCATGGGCAGTGAGGGAGGAAGGAGGAGGAGGTGCAGGTGGGCAGAGAAGTGAGTTGAGGCAATGTGGGTTAGAAGACTGGGTGGATATTAGAGATTTGAAGAATGTTTATTTGGGAATTGAAAGGGCAGTGCTGTAAGACGAAAGGATGAATTATAGTGAATCAGGATAGGAACGAGATTTCCTCCAGTGGCGCTCTGCAGTGCGGGAATTTAAATCCTTTAAATAATAAAATTCAATAATTTAAATAATAAAAAAGAAAGGACACTAATATAAACATAGCAAAGACCACTGTTTTTCGGTACATAGCACTGCACATAGAGGAGAGATATACTTTTATTTTTAAATCAAGCTAGGAACATGAAAAGATTGTGTATCTAATATAAAGTCATGTAAATTGCAAAACAGATTGAGGGAGTTATATCCAGAGGACTAATATGACAGGTATATCCATTTTATAATACAAAAAGAGGAAAATTTATATCCAAAAGTAATTTGTATCTGGACAGTCCTAAATCAAATAGTAGAAGCAGGTTGATCTGCCATATACCTTAGACACATCCCTTTACATAGAGTTTAAATAATGGATGAAAATTAGAGAATGTTTTGTTATGTAGGGCATGGTAACTCAAATTGGTATATGTGTACCATGAGCTCAGACAGGTTCAATAAATACTTAAGCATATTAAAATAGCTCAAAGTAAACATTTACAGTAGTAGGAAAATCTATATAAATAGTGCCAATTTACAGACATTAGTAGGTATGTGAGAAGCATTAATAGTCATTATGAATGTACATCACAAGCCCATGCACTCAGCAATTCTAGCAGCCGCTTAGGCCATATCAGACCTAATTGGTTGGAATCAGGAAAGTTCAGATGTTCACCAAATAGAAGAAAATACAATTGGGCAATGACATTGATCTCACCATTTATGTGGTCACTGCCTGAGTGCACTAGCTGTGCCCACACACGTATAGCCAAATTTGACAAGGTCCAGCTGCTTGGCACTTTGGCTGAGTGACAAGATTTTCCCATGTATGGGCAGACTATTAGAAAGAGTATATGCAATTTCAAATACCTGAAATTCTACTATAGCCTGGCAACTTTTAAAATGTTATCTGCTGTTATGTTGAATCAATTTCCCATCTAGCAACACTTAAAAACAGCTGTCTTTCAATTAAGCCTTGTTTCTGAAACATTTTAATGAACACAAACAATTTTAATTATACAAACTAAAATGGGGATACTGTAGGAGAAATATTAAAGTTATCTTGTTGCTTTTGAATAGTTGCTCTACATAACTAGTTAAATACATTTTATGATTTGTATTAGTAGGTTTGAAATGGTACTTATTTCGGAGACATTTTCAGAAATTGCTGATGTAACTTTAAAGATGAACAAATTATTCTGTTCTCACCCGTTGGTTGTACACAGTGAAGTTTTCGTATAGGTCAACAATGCACTCGGCTTTCTTTAGGAATTTACTGTACGAGTCCTCAGTCCACCAGTGAATGAGATTCCCAAATGAGTCATATTGACCACCTGTACCATTCAAAAAAAATAATAATGATGATTAAAAGTACAGTAAAAGATATATAAAAGGTGAAAAAAGAACTGCAGGAAAAAATAAAATTAATTTTACAGCTTTTTGCAGAAAAAATGGGATTTTTACTCACCGTAAAATCCGTTTCTCTGACTCCATTGGGGGACACTGCGAGACATTGGGGTATAGTAGTGTGCTCAGGAGTTCTTGTCACTTTAACTGTTAAACCTTTGGACTCCTCCCCTGCTATGCCCCTCCTCTCCAGAGAGATCCTCAGTTTTGACTAACAAAGAGTGAACTAAAGCAGGAAACATAACCTAGACAGGTCCTAGTAATAAAGAACCCTACTTTATAAATGAAGTCCATAACATCTCCTCCAGCATCTGTTCATTTGAACTTATCCCCATTGCCCTTAACTAATCAGTCATTCACTGGCTCCTGTGCTCAGCCAGCCTTAACTACTATATGTAATCTCTCCCACTTCCATTATTATGCAAGCAGTATGCTGTTATTACTCCAATTCTGAATAAAAAATCTGACCCAAATTACCATCCTATATTTTATATCCCTTGTTCCTTGAGAGGTTTGCCTACACTTGTCACACAGGTTTTCTTTCTTTTCACAACTGATTGGACTGATATGCAACTTGTGGCATTTAATATTATGAATAAAAAAATCTATTTTCCTATAGATTGGGGGACACTGCGAGACATTGGAGTATAGTAGTGGGCTCAGGAGTTCTTGTCACTTTAACTGTTAAACCTTTGGACTCCTCCCCTGCTATGCCCCTCCTCTCCAGAGAGATCCTCAGTTTTGACTAACAAAGAGTGAACTAAAGCAGGAAACATAACCTAGACAGGTCCTAGTAATAAAGAACCCTAATCAAACTTTCCACACACAGAACTATATACAGAGCAAGGGAGGGTGCGCAGTGTCCCCCAATGGAGTCAGAGAAACGGATTTTACGGTGAGTAAAAATCCCATTTTCTCTTCCCTGCCATTGGGGGACACTGCGAGACATTGGGGATATACCAAAGCTTCCTCAAGGGTTTGAATGCTCTGGACCAGCTGCACGCATAATGCTGCGACCAAAGCTTGCATCAGCCGATGCAAAGCCCATGCAAAGTCTATAAAATCTTGTGAATGTGTGGACGGAAGACCAAGTTGCCGCTCTACACAACTGTTCTACTGACGCGCCGTGCCTAGCCGCCCAGGAGGCACCCACTGCCCTAGTAGAATGTGCCATTAAAGACTGCGGAACGGCTAGAGAAGCTGAAACATTAGCCTCACGAATCATGGACGTAATCCACCGAGAAATTTACTGCTTTGAAGCAGGCCAGCCTCTTTTATTGGCATCATATAAAACAAAAAGATCTCTGGTCTTTCTAACCTGCGCAGTACGATCTACATAAATCTGTAGAGCTCGCACCACATCCAAATGCTGCATAGACCCTTCTGAAGAGTCCCTCCTTGCTTTAAAAGCAGGGACAACAATTTCCTGATTTAGGTGGAATCTAGAAACCACTTTAGGAACAAAAGACGGCTTGGTCCGAAGGACTGCCCTGTCTGCGTGAAAAATAAGAAAAGGAGGGTCACATCGGAGTGCCCCAAGCTCAGACACTCTTCGTGCTGAAGCTATGGCCAACAAAAACTCTGTCTTCCACGTAAGATACCGCAAGTCAACAGACTGTAAAGGCTCAAACGAAGGATTAGAAAGAGCACGAAGAACCAACAGGATGGCAAAAAGGAGGTTGTATACGCAACACACCCTGCAAAAATGTCTTGATATCTGCATCCTTAGCAATCTTTTTCTGAAAATAAACAGAAAGGGCGGATATCTGCCCCTTAAGGGAACTAAGCCGCAAACCTTTCTGAACCCCGTCCTGAAGAAAATCCAGGACACGGGAAATCTTAAATCTTGAGGAATGAAACCCCTTAGACTCACACCACACAATATACGTCTTCCACACTCTATAATAAATGGAAGACGACGCAGGCCTCCTGGCCCTAATCATGGTGTTTATGACCTCTTGAGAGAAACCCTTAGCCTTAAGTATTAGGGTTTCACTGGCCAGGCCGTCAAAGCCAGCTGATCCAAACCTTGGTAAAGGAATGGACCCTGAACCAGAAGATCTGCCTGCATGGGAAGCCGAAATGGAGGAGCTCCTGCTAACAATAGCAGATCTGAGAACCACGCTCTGCGTGGCCAGAATGGAGCTATGAAAATCGCGGGAACCTTCTCCCTCTTCACCTTCTTTAGCACCCGCGCAATCATTGGAATGGGCGGGAAAATGTACACCATCCGGTACTGCCAAGGAGCTGACATGGCATCTACTATTTCTGCAGCTGGGTCTCGTGCTCTTGCGCCGTAGGGCGGCACCTGATGGTTCAGACTGGACGCCATCAGGTCTATCTCCGGACGGCCCCAACGCTCCACCAGTAAGGAGAATACCTGACTGTTTAGAGCCCATTCCCCGGGAGGAAGGGTGTGTCTGCTGAGGAAGTCTGCTTCCCAATTCTTCAACCCCGGAATGTGAATGGCTGAAATCCTGGGGACCTGATGCTCTGCCCACGCTAGTATGCGTCTGGCCTCTCGCATTGCAGCCGCGCTGCGAGTGCCCCCTTGATGATTTATGTACGCTACCGTGGTGGCGTTGTCGGACTGAATCTGAAGAGGTTTTCCTCTTAGAAATTCCTGTGCTCCTATCAGTGTCTTGTATACTGCTCTGAGCTCCAGAATGTTTATTGGAAGACGTGATTCCTGAGGGGACCAGAGACCCTGAAGCCTCAGGGTTCCTGTTACTCCCCCCATCCCAACAGACTGGCGTCTGTTGTGACTAGAGTCCAAGACCATACCTGTAAGGATTGGCCTCTCTCCAAGTTGGATCGGGACGTCCACCAGACCAGAGATAGTCTTGTGACTGTGGACAGACAAACCATCTGTTTGTCTAAATTCCTCTGAGACCCTGACCACTTCTGCAGGATCTCTCCCTAAGTGGACGGGAGTGAAATTGAGCAAAAGGAACTGCCTCGAATACCGAGACCATTGTCCCCAGGAGCTTCATGCAACTGAGAACCGAGACACTCCTTTTCCTCAGCATGGCTCTGGTCCTTGCCTGCAAAGCTAAGACTTTTTCTGCTGGAAGATAAACTCTCAGAGACTGAGTATCGAAAAGCATCCCCAAGAAGCGCATCCGCTGAGTTGGCACCAGCAATGACTTGGGTAAATTCAACACCCAACCTTGTCTCTGCAGAAACTGCATAACAGTCTGAATCTGTTGGGATAGAAGGACCGCAGACGGTGCCTTCAATAGCAGGTCATCTAGGTAAGGGACAATTGTTATGCCCTTCTGGCGCAACAGACCGGCCATGACTGCCATGATCTTGGTAAAAACTCTGGGAGCGGTGGCCAGGCCGAAGGGGAGTGCCCTGAACTGAAAGTGCGCCTTTCCTACTGCGAACCGAAGGAGACTCTGATGTCCTTCCCAGATCGGGACGTGTAGGTAGGCATCCTTGATGTCGATGCCAAAATCTCCCCTTTTTCTATCCCTGCTATCACAGAGCGAAGAGATTCCATGCGAAATCTCTGAACCCTCAGCTGCTTGTTTAGAGACCGAAGATTCAGGATGGGCCGGAAAGATGCATCTGGTTTTGGCACCAGGAAGAGGTTTGAATAAAAACCTTGCCCCCTTTGTGGAGGAGGGGCCTGAACTATAACTTGAGCAGACAGGAGCTTTTGCACGGCTTCCTGAAATGCTACACATCTTAGGGGGCAAGAGGGGAGAGGAGTGACTAAGAACCTGTGAGGGGGGGAGTGGGCTAGATCTATGACGTAGCCCCGGGCCACAACTCCTCGAACCCAGAGATCCGTCGTGGAATTCCACCACTGATACCTGAATTGAAGAAGACGTGCTCCCACCTGAAACTCCCCCTGAAGAACTATGTCACGCGGAGGGCTTGTCTGCTGGACGAGCAGAACCTCTCCTTGCTGCACCTCTACCTCCTCTGCCTCTGATGGCCGATGATCTAGACGCTGAGGAATACCCTCTATTAAAGGCACCTACCCCTCGGGAAAAACTCAGAAAGGAACTAAATCTACCCTGACGGGGCCTGTTTGAAACCGTGGGTAGAGCAGTACTCTTAGCTCCCGTGGTCTACTGAATAACCCTTTCGAGCTCCGCCCCGAATAGAGTTAGTCCCTCAAAGGGTAAATTCTCTACAGCTCTCTTAGAGTCTGCATCCACCGACCACGTCCGTAACCATAGGTTACGACGAGCTGCTACAATAAGAGCCGAGGCCTTGGCATTTACCGAAACTGCATCCTTGGCAGCGTTCGCTACGTACACCGAAGTCTCTAGTACATGCTCTGCTAGATTTGCTAGCTCTGTACGCGGAGTGTTATCTCTAAGGCCCTTAATCAAAGCCTCCATCCATAACTGCACAGCCTTGTTGGCCCATGCTACCGCCATATTAGGCCTAAACAAACTCCCCACAGCGGTATAAGCTGAGCGAAGAGCCAGATCACACTTCTTATCAGTGTAATCCCTAAGGGTTATCCTCTCCTGGACCAGGATAGCTGAAGATGATGCTAACCGGGCTACCGGAGTGTCCACCTTAGGCAAAGTCTCCCATTTTACTGTGTCCTCTGGAGGCAGAGGGTAAAGGGATTTAAACTTTCCCGGCATCATAAACGGCTTATTTGGCTTGTGCCAAGCTTCAGAAATAATCTCCAACATTTCTGGAGAATGCGGGAAAATTGCTAACTGTGCCTTAGGTCTTTTAAATAAGGATATCCCCTTAGGTGCTACGGGCTCCGGATCGGCTAACCCTAAGGCATGCCTGATCCCCAAAATAAGACTGTCCACGCTCGTGGAACCAGAGTCAGAATCATAGATAGCCTCCCCTTCTGGGTCGATATCTGCCTCACCTTCCTCTGCTGAGGAGCGATCAGAAAGCTGATCTATTTCCAGACCTGCCTCAGCAATGGCTCTCTTACCCCTCTGGTAAATAGATACTAGCCTATCTTCCCGTGGGTAGACCCTGCCTGTGATGTGACATTCTCGTCAGACTGGCTACCTGCAAGTGGAAGTGTGGTAGTGTTGTCATGTACCTCTATTGCCCGCAGCATCACGGCCATCATTTTCTCCATAGCCAAAGAAAAAGACCTCATCCAGGGCAGTTCCACCATTGCAGAGGATCCCTCCTGGGCTGAGTTGTCTCGCCTCTGAGCGTCCGCAGTACAAGCTGCGCAAAGGGCGTTTCGGTCTGTGTGGCCAACAGAAAGTTTTGTGTCACATTTTGAACAGGTATAATACATAGCAGCAGGCACAGAACTACTCTTGCCTTTAGCTGTCTCCTTCTCCGTCATTGTTCTGCTTCTTAAAATAATTGTTAAAAGAAATGCAGACAACTAAGGCGACACAATAGAAGAGTGCTGTGTTAGTAAGTCTCTGAAAGAGCACCCTTTTAAATTATAGCACAACTCCAATATAGTACTGTCTGTGAAAATTCTAACATGATATAACTCACAAGACATTACAACCCAAAATATATATACACTCCCCCAAATGCTCCTAACGATACCAGCCTGTAGCGATTAGGGCATCTAAAAATCTTCCAGAGAGGAGAGGCAGAGCAAAAGGCTTTTGATCTAGGCAGAGCTGCACGCTTGTAATGGTTGCTAGTCTCCATTGTCGCGCGGGAAGAACCTACACAGAAAGCCCTGTTCACTCCTCCCCTTCCTGCGTTGCCTCTCTCTGTCCTCAGAACACTCACTGGCGCCATCCTCCAATGGCCGCCAGGAGTGACAGTAAGCGTGCCAATTTTAAAGTGCCCAGCGTTGCGCTTTCATACCTCTCAAGCAGCCGCTCACCTTAGCGAGTGTGAGCGCTGCTTCTGCCCCTTCACACTGCTCGTTGTCTAGGAAGAGCGGTGAGCTGCCAGCCAATGATCGCTGCAGGGAGGTGGGGGAGGCTGTTGCAGTTCCTCCCCCCTTCTATGCTGCACAGATACGCTCAAGAAGCCTCCTTCATACCATACTGCACCAACACCTTCACACTGGTTTCTCAATCCAGCTTCTCCTAATAAACTAATGGCCCCTATAGAAAACTGCCGGCAGAGGTGCCAGTAAAGTGAGCGCTGGGCTTCACTTACCTGCGCTGGGATCCAGAGTGAGCAGAGCCAAGTCCTACTCACTCTGCTGGGTCTTCCTAGGATCCCGCGCTGCACCTATAAAGAATAAAATAAAAACATAAAAACCTATCTACTAAACTGGGTAGAGGCAGGAGCCTATACCCCAGTGACCGAACTCTAAGTCACTTATTAAAAACTGAGGATCTCTCTGGAGAGGAGGGGCATAGCAGGGGAGGAGTCCAAAGGTTTAACAGTTAAAGTGACAAGAACTCCTGAGCATACTACTATACCCCAATGTCTCGCAGTGTCCCCCAATCTATAGGAAAATAGATTTTTTTATTCATAATATTAAATGCCACAAGTTGCATATCAGTCCAATCAGTTGTGAAAAGAAAGAAAACCTGTGTGACAAGTGTAGGCAAACCTCTCAAGGAACAAGGGATATAAAATATAGGATGGTAATTTGGGTCAGATTTTTTATTCAGAATTGGAGTAATAACAGCATACTGCTTGCATAATGATGGAAGTGGGAGAGATTACATATAGTAGTTAAGGCTGGCTGAGCACAGGAGCCAGTGAATGACTGATTAGTTAAGGGCAATGGGGATAAGTTCAAATGAACAGATGCTGGAGGAGATGTTATGGACTTCATCTTCATTTATAAAGTAATTGAGCAGATTGTTGCTTGGAGAAATGGATACCATTTTATATCTAGAATCAGAACTGAATTTAAACTACTTGTAGTGTGCCATCAGTTTACAGAATGCTTGCAATTTAGTATAGAGTAGATGTGCTGTGTAAACTTAGATTGGTAGACAGAAGGCTGGGTTGTTTTAAATTGGTCAAACATAGTCCCATCTAACACTTTGGTCACATTGGTTAAACCATCAGATATATGGCAGATCTATTTGAGGTGACATTTAATACAGTAGTACATTGATTTGCACTGGCTTCTAGTCCATAATGAGCTCCCTTGTTCTTGATTCCATCTTGTGCCAATGTGGATCATCGGCTGACTGGATTTTTCATCTTGTCCATACAGCTGACAAGTTGAGATCAGATAGGTAGAGTTACTATCTGACTGGCTAAACATATTATTATAATATTATTATATTGTTCTAACTGTCAAAATCTGATAACATCATATGTGCTTATTTATAGAACTTTAAAGGCCACCTTTCAAGTTTGACTATTGGGAAATCCAGTCTATAACATCTATACTAGGCAACACTGTCAAGAACTTTGTCTCCATGGTTCACATGCTTTGAGTCAGTACCTTCATTACAAACCAAATGAAACCAATGCCCAATGGCTCAATTGACCAGTGACCCCCCCTAACAATAACAACCCTCACCCCCAATTCCCACAACTATACCCATTCGAACCTACCCCCATTAAGAGATGTCCTAAATCTCCTTTTTCCCTCTTGCTACAATAGGGACTTAATGCAGTGTGATGATCAACATGTAGATTGTTTTTAGAAGCCCCACAAATACCTGAATAAAGTAAAAATTAACTGAAATTAATGCTCTTGACAAGACAAGATCGTTGTCATTTGTCTTGTATCAATGAATATCATATCTTTAGAATTGTAGCAAAAGCTATATGTAGTTCTTCCCCCACCCCCCCATTTCATCACCTTCTCTTCTTCAATTCTGTAACCCCAGCCACCACCCCTTCCTGATAAATTACCAAAAAATTGTCTATTTAAAAAAAACCAAGTTTAAATGTTAAATATTTATGCTAACTTTGTTGTTATGCCATCATGTAATGAGAAACACAATAAAAAAATGTTGCATTGTAAGTATGTATGTAAAGTTTTCACTTATTTACAAATATTTGTATTCTAACTCATGTACAATTTCTGTATGCTATTTAGTTCTGCAATCTTCTTTTGGTTTTTCAAAAATATATAAATCGCAAAAAATATATATGTATTGCATCAACATATATGTGGTATTGATAAAAAGGAAAGCAATTTCAAAACATACTTCCATACTCTAAAACATAGTGCATCTGTTATGGTGATCAATATATAGATGGTTGATATCTAATATAGCAAATAAAATTATTACCCCAATCATCATATCCATGTGTGAGTTCATGTCCGATGATGGTGCCTATCCCTCCATAGTTTAAGGACCTGTAGATGTACAAGCAAAGACATGCAGTGTCAAACAATTAAATATTGATTGAAAACATTACCTATGATCTACAAAAGAAGCCATTGAAAAGCAGCCAGATAATGTCAGGATGAGCTGGCTCACAACCAATTGTGCCTGACTCCATGACATTGAACGCCCCCTCCACCTTATTAACTTGGATTGTGGTGAACAGCGTGTAGAGCTCAAATAAATATAGCCACACCTGTGTGCTTCTAGAACCAATGTCTTGATCCTATTCCTCATAGGTTTACCAATAAATGGTACGGTACACAGATCTCTATGTTGCCATCTGCTCTAGACACTGTACTTATTTATATATTATATTGACATGTTCCTCAAACCAATATTTGCAGTGTGGTAGGGCTCATTATCCTGCTGAAAAAGGACACTGCCATAAGGGAGTACCTTTGACATGGAGGGGTGTACTTAGTCTGCAACAATGTTTAGGTAGCTGGTATGTGTCAAAGTAACATCAACATGAATACCAGGACCCAAGGTTTCCCAGAACAATGACCAGAGCATCACACTGCCTCCGCCAGCTTGCTGTCACAATCTGCCTCCTGCAGCTCATGATTGCCAGGAGCTAAGTTGGATCTTCTGGATATGGTGCAGTACCACTATGCCACCAAAGGGGCCACTGTGGTGCTTGAACTGTTTCCCTTCCTTCTGAACTAAGCTCATTTTCTCAGGATGATTTACACCTGCTGCTACTCCTTAAAAGACAGCCTCGCTCAGCAGTCTGGGCCAGATCATCAGGTCACTCAACCTGATAGGAAGCATTCTCCTTTGACTCCTGTTCCTGGTTATACTTTCCTGTGTACCCGTCTTGGAGTTTTTGCTGTTTATAGCAGTGCCGCAGACACAGCTTCATCTACCCTGTTCCTGAGTTATACACCTATGTGGATCTCGGTGCTTTTGCTCTTCAGGTGATTGCTTCTCAGTGTAACCTGTTCAGCTTACTCCCACATTTACCTGCTGTCTGCTCTCAAATATTTCAGCATTACCAGGCTACTCATCTCTCCACCTTTCCAGAGGTATCCAACCCTGCAACCCGCAGGCCACTCATATCTCCACCATTACAGAGGTATCCAACCCTGCAACCCACAGGCTACTCGTCTCTCCACCTTTCCAGAGGTATCTACCCCTGCAACCCGCAGGCTACTCATCTCTCCTTTCCAGAGGTATCCAAACCTGCAACCTACAGGCTTCTCGTCTCTCCACCTTTCCAGATGTATCCAACCCTGCAACTCGCAGGCTACTCATCTCACCACCTTTCCAGAGGTATCCAACCCTGCAACCCACAGGCTACTTGTCTCACCACCTTTTTAGAGGTATCTAGCCCTGCAATCTGCAGGCTACTCATCTCACCACCTTTCCAGAGGTATCCAACCCTGCAATCCGCAGACTACTGCTTCTCACCATTGCTTTACAGTATTGCCTATTCTGCTGTTAATATCTGTGGTTATATTACTGCCTTACCAGTTATTGCATCCTGAACCTATATTACCTGTGTCTCTAATAAAAGCACTTTGTTCATCTACTTTCTCTTCGTGGTCTTACCATGGGAACCCTGACACTTGCCTTCTTCCCATAGTGCATCCTGGTGCCATCTCTTCACAAGATAAATGACACACATGCACCCAGCTGTCCACCTGATTTAAAAGAAAACATGATTCATCAGACCAGGCCACCTTCTTCCATTGCTCCATGGTCCAGTTCTGGTGCTCACGTGCCCATTGTAGGAGCTTTCGGCAGTGGAGAGGGGTCAGCATGGTCACTCTTACCGGTCTAAGGCTATGCAGCACCATACACAGCATGCTGCGATGCACTGTGTGTTCTGACATCTATCACAGCCAACATTAGCATTTCAGCAATTTGTGCTACAGTAGCTCTTCTGTGGCATTGGACCAGATGGGCTAGCCTTTACTTTAAAAACACATCAATGAGCCTAGGATGCCTATGGCCCTGTAGCCGGTTCAGTGGTTGTCCATGCTTGGACCACTTTTGGCAGGTACTAACCACTGCATACCAGGAACACCCCACATGACCTGCCGTTTTGGAGATGCTCTGACCCAGTCATCTAGCCATCACAATTTGGCCCTTGTCAAGGTAGCTCAGATTCTTATGCATACCTGTTGTTCCTATTTCTAACACATCAACTTCAAGAACTGACTATTTACTTACTGCCTAATATATCCCACCCCTTGACAGATGCCATTGGAACAAGATAATCACTGTTGTTCACTTCCCTTGTCAGTAGTACAAGCTTCGAATGCCTTAAGACTTACTGGGGAAAATCTGGATCATAAAGTGTGGGTTGCAGGATCCCAGCAGGAAACACTGTGGGTAAAAGAGATTTAGAATAATTTAGTATGACTGTAATAAGTTTTCTCTGGTAAAAAACACATACTTTATATGCTGACATACAGTATATGTTTTACATTTTCAGTAATGGTCATCAGAGGGTGCCATTTGCTACTCACCCATTTGGTTCTTGTTAGGGAGATAGTAGGCATTCAGTGCCTGAGGAGGAAGCAGCCATCTGTTTAGTATAATATGTTTTAGTTAGTACATGCTTTGTCTACCTGGTTACTATATTTAAAGAACAAATTGAATGAAATTAAATGAATTCCCTGTTGCAGAATAAGGAAATCTAGCTATAATAAGTCTCCAAATCAATTAAGAAACTAAGAAGAGTAACGAGTAGTTGGAAAAACGATAGCTAGTTAACTGTGAGTCCATGCTCTACAGCAGTGACAGATGGAAAAGGACAGACCTGTCAGCACTGAGGGATTCAACCAATTGTGGTTGTTTTAAGCACTACTGGTGCATTATTAGGGTTTAAGAAATATACTGTCTTTGAAACCGCTTTCTGCATTGATGGGATTACATCTTGAGCGGTAGTTTGAATCTCCTGACTAGGTCTCTGTACCAGTACTGAAAGCTTTTTCTTACAATCTAATAGCGAAGGCACACATGTCTAGATATAAGCCTTACTAGCAGGGCTTATTATTATCCTTATCTTGTATTTATGTAGTGCCCCAATATTATGCAATGCTTTAAGCCCAGAGGGGCTTACACTCTAAATTCAATATCAGAGATTTGTTCAGTCAATGTGGGGATTTTTTACCTACTTTTGCCAACTACTGTAATATGAGTGGCCCCATTAAAACCGATTTAAATTTGATTCAGTTGGATCAGAATAGTTTTATTTAGGCAGTAAATTGATTTACCTAATAACTTTAATCAGCACCTGTGTGAGGGCAATGGCTGTCTCGAACAATAAAGGGAGAGCACAGCGGTAAGGCACACAGTGCATTTTGCTGCAGGAATGACTAGAGCTGTTGCATGCTGTTTCAACAATAGGACAAAAAGTCCAGCGCTGTACTAGCAGACCAGTATACAACAAATCCAAACATAATAAGAACAATAAAATGAAGAATATTTTTAAGAAAAATTGGGTTGGGAGAGTGAGGAATATAGGGGAGGGGTATAGGACTAGTAGAGAGGAGATGGTAACCTTGTCATCTTCTATTAGGGGAATTGGTGAGGAGTCTGGTGTTATTGGATCTAGGAGAGGGTAAGCTGCTCTATGCAAAAGGGGGAGGATTTGTGTGAAGAGGGTCGACACACTGCGAATGGATCCTGCACATACTCTTAAATGGAAATTACCTTTTTACATATGAAAAATACACACTTCCGAATTGATTCAGCAGAAACACGTGTTGAAGATGTTCTGTTAATAATGTTTATACATACGCTGATTTATCCACCTCTTGACGGATCCTCTTCACTGACTGTTTGATGCTGAACCTAATGCTGTTCAGAATGTTCTTGAAATATGTCTTCTCATGAACCTCAAACTAAGAGGAGAAGTACAAAGTGAGGGGCATCAGGAAGAGAGAAATAGGAACTAACTATATAGAAAGCAGTAGCAATGAGGGACATGGGAGCTGATCACATCATAGATACATGAGGATGGGGTGATACACAGAGGACATGGAAGAAACAAAATATCATTTGATATTCTTATACATAGGTGGGATGTAAAATGCATTTTCTTGGTGGCCTCTGACCACTGTTTTCATCATTAATAGATAACATATATTTTAATTCTCTCATACATAGAAATGTAAATAATGTACTGCTTTAATTGCCTGATTATTGACAAATTAATAGCACAATTGGTTACTGGTCTTGTGTACAGTGATTCATAAGGTCAATTTACATTGGGATTAGCAAACAATATTTGTCATTAGCCACAAACAAAAACACTTGTTAGGAAACAATGTATTTGTGTTTGAGCTTAGAAATATATCATAGAATTAGAAATAATGAATGTATCCAGCTCAGAAGATGTGAAATCAGTAATGCAATGTGTTTGACATGAAAATAGACTACATCTTGCCTAGCAGTAGCTTTGAACTCTAAAGCAGGGTGCACACTACAGAAAATTTTAATGAATGTGATATCGTTGGCAATTTTAACAACAATTGAAGTCCCGATCCATTGATTCATGCGTACACACCAGTGGCGCACGCAGGGGGGGTTTCTGAGTCTCTAGAAACCCCCCCCTGCGCTAACTAAGTGGCCACTGTCCTATACAGCAGCCGCAGCGCTGTCAAAGAAGCGTCCGCGGCGGTGCTGTATTGTATACAGCACCACCGCAACGCTTCTTAGACAGCGCCGCGGCTGCTGTATAGGACAGCGCTGGCGAAACGGAGCTGCTGCGCATGGGCGGGCGCATGGGCAGCAGCTCTCTCTCGTGGTTTTTTTTTGGGGTTTTTTTTCGGTCGGCGAGGAGAAACCCCTCCCCCCTCCGACAATCCTCCGTGCGCCCCTGCACACTATAGATGGTTTAAATGATTTTTACAGAATTAACCGTCGGAGCTGTGATTTTCGTCTGTCATAACCAACGCCTCTAAAGATTGTGACTCTGTACACACTGTAGAGATATATGGCCTCCCAGCAGCAATATGCTAAATAAATTTAAAGAAAGGACTGAACCTCAGTGCACACAACACCCATAAACAAAGAATCAGGGAACCAATGTCTCCATGCAAACTCAAGCACTCTTGTAGCAAGAATTCATTGAAATTTATAACGAACACAGAATATGTAAATTTCCTTATCCGATTTTGTCATGTAACAAGCAAAATGTATGTAAAGTTATAAAACATATGTACACCTTTCAATTATGCTACATGTATAAGTAAAATAAATGTCTACAAATGGTCCCATTTGACGTAACCAATATTGTGCCCTATGTGATAACTATATGTATATTAACACAATACAGAGCCTTTTCTAGTGGTAAACATGCAGTACATAAAGTATTTAACAGTATTAATTATTAAGCCACTTAATATACCAAGACATTATATACTCAGTAATATATCCTGCTACAGTAGAAATGTATCCAACAGTACACACCCCTTACTGTGCTTAACAGCAGGTCTGTAACAAGGGTGGCGTGATTGTCCAGGGTACAAGTCTTATTGGTTATATCTTTGATGTTGTAAAAAATGTGTCAGCCAGGGGAGGGTTAGCAGATTTTAGCCCGGGGGTGCGAGACTCGACTCAGCAGCCTATGTTAAATGAAAAAAAATGCAGGTGGCTAGTCACCCTACACACATATACATACAGATGCAGACAGGTTGGTATGCTGTTATACTGTGCACGTCCATGTAGCAGTTTATATTGTGGTGCAGGCTCCTACTTATATATAAGGATATTCAGTGGCGATCCTCTGGGTGACTTCTATTAACTTTGAGGGACTTATTTGATCTGGGGCATGCAGCTACACTTACTGCGACTATCCCCTTCAATGTCTGGATGGTAGTGTCGGTGGGAAAAGTTCCAGTAGTACACAGCTCCCCTTTTGTGCCCAGTTTCTCTGCTGGGTCCAGCAGGTCATCCTCTGATCCCCTGTATCACCTAGTCATGTAATGCAATTGAGATGTGACTATAAAGACTTGTGCCTTGAATGTTAGGTTGACAAGTGAGCTGGAGTAATAATAATTTAAAAAGTATATCCATACAATGACAGAGAAGAGCTATTATTACATAGTTAACAACTGTCACTAATTTCCAGGTAATTCCTAGGATTTAAGGATTTTCTCTTGGACATTTCTGTATTGAAAATGTTCCTATTTTTCAATACTGACCAAATGGGTTAACAATTTCTTAGCTTTAAATGCCTTATATCAGACAAAGTGCAAACTTAACATTGTTTGCGCTTTGTCTGATATAAGGCATTTAATGCTAAGAAATAATTTTGTACACCATTATTTGCACTCTGTTTCAGGTAAGGAGTTAAAAAGTTAATATTTTTTGGTATAACATTGTTTGCACTATCTTTTCTAGTAGGTGTTAAAAATTAATATATGCTATGTAAAAAAATATAGTGCTATGGATTGTTTCTTGGAAGGGGGCCTCAAACCAGTATCTTGTCTAGGGCCCCATGAGGTCTAAATAAGGCTCTGTCCCCATATGCTAGAAAATGGCCACCACAGCAGCAGAGGTGTTAAACTCAGATACTGAAGGGCAGAACGGGTTAAAATGCCTACATGCATAGACGCCAGGGGTTGAAATGCCTGAATGTGTTTTTTTTAAAATGTATATACAGTCAATGTATTTATTGACTGTGTGGTGCTGCAGTGACAGTTAGTGTCTGACTCTCAGTGCCAAATAATAGAAATGTAAAGAGTATTTTTTTGTAAAATAAAATAAAGTATACTTCACATACTCGGGTGGTCTAGTGGGGATTGGGGCTCCTTCAGTGGTGTCCTGCCTGCTGCTCCAATCCCTGACTATACAGACCGAAGCACTGTGGTGCCAGAGGTGTCCATCTCTGGTGGCTCTGTGGAAGGCTGCAGGACCACCCCTTGAATCAAGCAGCTTCAAATGAATAATGGGAGTCCCAGGATGCAAAGAGCCACATTGGAGCTCAAAGAGCTCAACAGCGGCAGCCAGTGGATTGTTGCTCACTTCCCTGGAAGTATTTTAGGTGGGGGATTTAAAGATTCCAGGAGTGGGAGGTAGCTGAGCCTTCCTCACGTAGCAGTTTGTGGACATGGAGACAGTATATACACCCCTGCCACTAGCAACCATGTTAAAGTAGTAAAACCCCTCCAGACTTCATGTCCAAGCTGCCTTAATCAGCCTGGTTTGGTTAAAGAGAAAGGAGGCTACTGCCAAGTTGTGTGTAAAAACTTTAGGAAAACACTGGAAAGAATCATATTGTCCATGTAAAAAAGTATTCCAGTATGTTTCATCTGTACGTTTGATTGATCACCAGTACCCTAACTGATGTGTAACGGTCTTTGTAAGGATTCTTTAAGAACAATAAACCATGCCTCTGCTTTTAAGATTCTGCCTGATGCCTATTGCCTGCTGTATTTCTGTGAAAGAGCTACACTCTATCCATTCCCTGGCTGCCCTGTGTTGGACCCAGTGCCCTGTGTCAATGCTCTACCTGCTTCTTGCAGTGTTGATCCAAAGTAAGCAGTCAGGAGGAACCAAACAGTCACCAACAAAGAGGCACTGCAGCAGCAATACATTACACCCACAATTAAGCAGATCAAGGTGCTGGTTAAGGAGCCTGTTGGTGGCAGTGGCTGCTCGCCCACAACTAGTGTGTAGTTGGCACTCGCAATCGGTAAGTGTCTGGGGTAAGAGAACACCAGTACAAGAGGTCAGTAATGGCAGGTCACTGATAGTAAGAGGGAACCACAACTAAACTGAGAGATAAAAGACAGGGTGGCAGAGTAAGCACAGTATGCACATATTATTACACCTGAAAAGTGAGAGCAGCCAGACGAGATCTCTCCATTTCATATGTGATTTATGTTCTGGCTGGACATATAAAGGATGTTTATTTTAATTGTTTCACAAATGAAACTCCAACAAAATGTCATATGGAGGTAAAATACATTTTAACTTCTGTCTCTTCTAGCCTTTGCCCTGACCACTAATTAAATCCACAAACATCTGACTGAATTTAGACTGTAAGCTCTATTGGGGCAGGGACTGATGTGAGCGAGTTCTCTGTACATAGCTGCGGAATTAGTAGAGCTATATAAATAAATGATGATGCAAACTGTATGGCTTAGACAAGCAGACTTACTTCATATTCTTTGTCCATGGCTTCTGGCTTCAGCAGGAAGTCAGGATATCCAATCATAACCATCATGTGTTTCAGCTGTTGGGAGAAACCATCAATATGTTGCAATGTGGTCTTACATAAGATATATCACATTTCATTTCGGAATAAAACAGAGCTAGAGGGACATGCCTACAGGTGTCAGACACAGTAGATTTTCTGAACCCTGACATTATGGGTCATTTACATAAGCACAAGACAGAGGAAGGCAATGCAAAATAGTTTTGATTACTAACAAGTTAAAAGTCAAGATTTTTTAAAAACCTTTTACAGCATGAAATTCCTCATCGTCTATCATTGCTCTTCCAATTTGTCTCAATATGGGTACACCACAGCCAGTATGTTGCCAATTACTATGTTTCAGTAAAACATTTGACTTATTGTTCATATGTTCACTTTACAGAGTAAGGTATATGTTGTACATGCATACACATATACTTTACATTATAGTCACGTTTGCTAAATCCATCCTTCTAGGTTGCTTGAATCTTTATGATGATGATGAGCTTCTGACCCTAACTCAGACTTTAATCAGTATCCCCAATCTGACCCATTTATTAGCATATTATTCAACTCTTGTAGCGTTGGCAATGAATCCAGCGAAATTAAAAGCTTTCCGCATTAGCATTCCAATAGAAATATGTCAGCAGTTGAAAGGGTTTTGCTTATAAATGGCAAGAATAACCAGGAATTAATATTGCAAAAGCCTGCAAAGCTCTAGATCAACATAATTACACAGAACCATATAATAGTTTAAAGAGCCACTAGCAAACTTAATCCAATGGGAAGGAGTTGTTGTGGCAGTGTGCTTAGGGTGGAGATGGGGGTTATAATTCACTTACAGTAGATAAAGGATAACTTCTATGTATATAGAGGCAAGCCATGCATCTTGCAAGGAGCAGGGTGACTTTGGGCATTGAAATTAATTGGTCTGCCCACTTGGTGCCTTGGATTGAATTATATTCCTCGAGGCCACATACACATTGTAGTATATCATTTCTATTTAATGAAATTATGCATTAACTTTTTTGGTAATTGGATGAAGACTCAGTTATGCATTGACACATTTGCACTGTATATATTTTTGCTGTGATTAGACAGTCTACAGGGCAGTGAAAAGGCCATATCACAGAAAGAATCAACAAAGTAATTTACAAAAATGAACCAGTTCTTGAGCCTGGGCTGTTTTGTGCATTATCCAGCAGGTGCTGGCTGGGCCAGGGAGCATGTATTTTTGTTGGCCTCTTGGCCTTTGAATAAAGTATTGCTTTGCTATTTTTTTCTATAAAAAAAGGAAAACACTAGGCTACACATTAATGCATCCCATTGTCTTAAAGGTAGGGGCCGTGCAGTCTAATGTTACTGTGCAGAGCCTGTCTCCTCTCTAGTGGCCTCTGCCTCTCACACACCAGGTAGAATTCCCTCATATGATATGTGAGGATATTCCCTCTAACCAGCAAATGGACCAAAAGCAGGTGAGTGGGGGTGGAGGGAGGAGTGAGTGTAACAGAGGAAAGATAATGTTGAGGTTAAAGTGATTAGATATAATGATTGGGGGTTCCACTAAATGGAATTAACTACAATGAAGGGGTTCTTTTGATAAGACTGAGGGAGGTAATGAAGGTATTAACAAGTGGAATGAATTGATGATGTGGGGATTAGTTATGGGCATGAGGGGGTTATTAGTCATAAGGCAGTTAATGATGTTGAAGGGGAAAGATTTTTTTTAATGCTTCTGTTCAGGTAACGACATCTGCTAGCGGCATTGCAAACCAGGGAGTAACATGTTGATGCTTTATATATAGGGTCCTCCAATATGAATTATCACTGACAGTGAGGCTATTATTATATAGGGTGATGCAAAAACAAGTCCCTTCACCAGTTTTCTCAAGGGCTCTTCACCCTTTGATAAATCAACTTGTGTTCTATACCAAAAAACACTTTTTAGGGATGGGCTTCTGCTCATGGGCCAGTGCTGTGTGCTTGCCAAAAGGCTAAAATTTTACAGCTAATATATGTACATAAAGCCTGAGCTTTATGGACCATAGTACTCACAGTGCAATTGGTCCCTGAGTCCTTCCAATCATATGCACCCTACTCATTGCAGGCTTTTACATTTCATCCTGAATATGGCCTTTTCTGTGTGCCAGTAGGAGACATTCTGATAGTTAGACTAGCCTGTCTAGGGGTAATTTTGTTTAGCCTGGCTAATATCTCCTGGAGATTGGCAATGGCCAACACGTACAATAGAAATGATTGGAGTTGTTATTGTGCAGAGTGAAAGCAATGATTAGTATTATATTTTTACTAACCTCATGGTTTAGCACAGCTTTGTGAATATGGCCCTAAAAGATTTTTAGGGCAATAAAAGTAATCTACAAAGTGGACAAACCATGGAACAAAACCACATTCTGTGATTTGCTGTTTAATCTGTGTAGATGTATTGCACAGCCATTTACAGGACTGTGGTCCATCATAGAAATATGCGTGCGAGCATAAGTAAAATACACCACTGCAAACTTCAGCCCACTCTGACTTTTATATCACCCCCTTAATTAATAGTCATAACTTTTATTTTTCATTTTGACCTAAAATTGTGCTCGTTAGAAGAAATATATATGTATTAAATAAGCCATAATAAGTGGGACATCAATATTGTCTTTATTTGATTTGTCCATTTTTGTTTTTTAATTACACTATTTTTGGCATGCATATAAATGTACTTTCCTAGACCAAATACATCTGAATAGTGCAAATTTCATTAAAATGAAAGGCCAACACCCGACCAGCTAAACCTCATAGCAATTGTAAAATTCCTTACTAGCCCTTCATTAAGGGCTAACGAGGCTTTGCGTCCACAAGCCATGCCTGGAATGCCCCAACAGATGTACAGTTTACAGTCTCCAACCCCTTCATAAATATATTTTGTCCCAGAACACGATATCTCATTTCTGCATTTGAGTGCAAGAAGAGGTGCATTATTGCAGCTAGTCTGGATTCAGCAATTAGTTCCTTAATCCACCCAACTTGTCCCATTTGAAAGAGCAAATTTTACAGTTACACAATAATAGGTCCATACTGTCACAAAAGGAAACCACTAGCATTTGCAGGCCTAATTTTTTTGTGTTTGTAAATGACCCATAGTAATTTTATGTGCGTTTAGAACAATAATTTCCGATATAAATGTTGTTCTTAGTTTGATCAGTTTACCTTTGCTCTTGCGGCTTCTTTGGTCTCCAAATCCATCCAGTCTAATTCATCCAACCTGTTGTTTAGTATATGTTTAATGTCTTCAACAAGCTGCTGCACCTGCATAGAGAACACAGATATATTCACCATCCTCTCTACAAAGTCTCTGTAGCACAACACTTTTGTCTCTGCATAATCTGCAATCATGCGCTGACTGGACATGGGGAAAATACAGAAACGAACAGTGTTACATATTCACTACTTGGTGCCCTACAGAAAAGGGATATTTACATGTCATAGTATGATTTATGGCAAACCACTGGTCAGTAAAACCTAGCCACAATGTCTGGCATTGTGACCATGTTCCTGTGAATTTAAGTAGCAGTTTATACTCTCTGCTAAACAAGGATTAATAACTCTTCAGTAGGATATGCAATAGAATGCAAATCACAAAATAATACATATGGGGTAGGGAGCTCATATAACATTGTCAGCAAATTTGTCACAGTAGGATGTAACACTAAAAAGGCCTTTTCTCAAAAGTATCAGGAAAGTAAATGATCAGCAACAGATGATGTATCATGTACCTCCCAACTTATATTTTTTTATACTTGGCATGTTGGGGTTACCTGGGCTCATTAGGGCTGCCACTGCTTTGGAGGTGTAAAATGTTGCGGGATTATTGATGTAGATGTAGATATAGTGTGTGTGTGTGTGTGTGTGTGTGTGTTTATTTGCTTGTGGGGACACTGACCTGTTTAAACACCAACACTGTGGGGACCAGAGTCGCAGTGGGGACAAAAATTGAGGTCCCCACCAAGCTTCCCAGAGTTAATCAATGCACGAGGCCTTGCGGATATGCTCAGCATAAAAATCAAGCATGTCTCCTCGAGTCACTTTTGTCGGACCAACAGTGTGCAGGTGTCTGGTGTGGAGGGGAGAGTGTGTGTGTGTGTGTGTGCGCGCCACCGCTAGAGGTCATACATAAGCAGGCATGTGCCGCGCTCCAGCGCATTTTACAATCGACAGGAATAAAGAAATGGTCGCATTCCTCTGCTACTGAAAGGGAAGTGAGGACAGTGAACATGACAGAGCTCACCGGAGACTCAGATTATAGCACGGAGAGCAGTGGAGATGAGTATGCCCCTGACGCTTCAGAGGAGAGTGGTTCAGACACCAGCAGTGATGTCCTAGTGCCCGCCAGTGGAGCAAAGTGCAGGTACCCAGCAATGTGTTCTATGCAGGTCCATTCCCATCCTGATGGCAGCAGTGTCTTAAACACAAAGGGTCGGAGAGATGATATGGTGTCTGTCCAAATGCTATCCAGAAACAGTGATGGCTCCAGGTCGTATAACAAAAAGTAGTACTGCCTGTACTGTGAGAAACCCCTCTCCAAAATAGCCTGGCTCATGGAGCATGTTCACAGCATTGAGACTGAAGTAGCCCGGCCCATAAAATTCCCCAAGCACTCAAAAGAAAAGTGCATGCAATTGGCACATCTTCGCAATAGAATACGAAAAAATCAGTTATATTGTAAGTTCGAGAAGTGTACCTTTGAGAACCGTCACACAACCTTTTTGGGATATATTGTTTCTGGCTCTGGTCTTCAGGTGGACCCCAAAAATGTCTGTGCGATCTTGGATTGGCCCCTCCCTTCTGGAATTAAAGCTATCAAACATTTTTTGGGGTTTTACCAAATATTATAGACAGTTCATCAAAGGTTATTCTACTTTAAGAGCTCCCATTGTAGCACTCACTCGCAAAAGAGCGGAGACCAAAACCTGGACTTCAGAGGCTATTGAAGCTTTGAATTTATCAAAACTGCATTTTCCACAGCTCCAATTCTCAAACAACCGGATCCCGCTTTACCTTTCATTGTGGAAGTCGACGATTGGCTGTAGGAGTAGGAGCGGTGCTCTCTCAATATTCCTTCTCTGAAAATAAAACCTCACCACTGTGCTTTTTTCTCCCATAAATTCCTACCAGTGGAGAAGAACTACGCTATAGGCGATAAGTAACTTCTTGCCATGAAATTAGCACTCTCTGAATGGAGGTATCTATTGGAAGGGTCTCAGTTTCCTATGAACATCATCACCGACTTTAAGAACCTGTTCTATCTTCAATCAGCCCAATGCTTAAATCCTTCGCAGGCACACTGGTCCCTCTTCTTCTCCCATTTTAATTTGCACATCACTTTTAGACCTTGGTTAAGAAATACAAAAGCTGACACTCTCTCGAGGATTTGTCCAGGAGCCGGATTGATCTGAACCCTCCTCTCGTCCTATTCTGCACCCTAAAACCTTCCCGGCAACCTCAGTACCCGCTTTTCCCACTCCTCCATCGAGCAAAACCTTTGTTCCTCCATCTCTCCAACAGAAGTTACTTCAATGGTTTCATGCTGAGCGGGTATCTAGAAATTATTGGTGGTCTATCTTTAGCGCTGATATCAAACAGTTTGTAGTAGCCTGCAATACATATGCACAACACAAGACTCCTCATTTGAGTCCCGTGGGACCGGTAATTCCACTACTGCTTCCGACCAAGCCGTGGTTATACATCTCCATGGATTTTATTACTGACCTCCCTCCAAGCAAGAGGTTTAATACTGAATGGGTAATTGTAGATAGATTTTCCAAAATGGTCCATTTTGTGTCCCTCATTGGACTACCCTCTGTGGCTTAACTGGGCCACTTGTTTATTAAAGAGATTGTCAGGCTTCATGGTTTTCCCTTAGAAATCCTGTCTGACCATGGAGTTCAGTTTACCGCCAGATTCTGGAGATCTCTTTGTAAACTTCTCAACATTCAACTCAACTTCTCCTCTTATTATCCTCAGTCTAACGGACAAACTGAGAGAGTAAATCAGGATCTTGAAACCTTTATCCGGATATACTCTTTGGCCTCTCAAGACAACTAGTCTGACATTCTGCCCTGGGCAGAATTCGTCCATAATAAGCTCTATCATGAATCTACCTCCTCTACTTCATTCTCTATTGTTTATGATCATCACCCAAACCTTCCCAGATTTGCTGAAGGTACCTGCAGTGAATAATTTTCTTCGGGATTTCCGTTCCATTTGGGCGCAAACTCTCAAGTGCCTTAAGAAATCCTCCTCCCGCTATAAGCACTTTGCCGATTAAAGACGTTGTGTTGTCCCTCCATTAAAAATTAATGTATGGCTATCCACAAAAAACATCCGCCTTAGGGTATCTTGTATGAAGTTTGCAACCAGATTCATTGGACCCTTCAAAATTCTTTAGGTTATTAACCCTGTACCCGTTAAACTGAATCTTCCCGCCTCTCGCCCTTAAGTGTGACAGTAAGATCTGGCCAAAAAATAAATCCCGACGGAGAACCTACCACTAAAAGACATGTTGCAACATCTTGGGGGTAGGGTTGAGCATCAAGAGGCTACCCAGATCCAACTCCTTCAGTGTTTGCAAGGATTGGCAGTTCATCTAGATTCTCTTCAAGCAGCCCCTCCAGCTGCAACGGCAGCTCCCGAACCTCCTGCTCCCATGGATTCAACAGCTGCTTCAACTCTAAACCTGCCTTCTCCACAGAAATTTGACAGAGATCAAAAATTTGTCAAGGGTTCCTAAATCAGTGCTCGATACAATTTGAGCTAGTCCCACAGAATTTCCCCTCAGACCGCTTCAAGGTTGCCTACATCATCTCCCTCCTTTCTGGGCAGGCAATGGCCTGGGCATCCCCACTCTGGGAGCGAGATGACCCCCATCTTCACGACCGTACCCCTTTGATGGGGTGGTAATTCTTCCATCCTCTCTGCACGTAGTAGACGCTGTGAAGCTGATAGCTGGCTATGACGAAGAGACAGGCACATTTAAGACACCCTCTCTGGCACTCAAGGTCGGGCACAGCCTGCAAAAGATAGCAGGCATTGTGGAGTGCCGAACCATGATGGACAGCTGCACTGCTGCGGTTGGAAACACATGAAACTTAAGGAAGATATATGGGGCAAGATGAAATGAGTTGATCTAAATCGGCTGCCTTGAAAACTCGTTGCCTTAGGTCTTACCTTTCACAAAAGTGAAAAAGATGGGGTTGCACCTCGATGAGAAGTAGCAACCCTACCGAAGGGGTTTATCCACCGAGCCTATGGTTAACCACTGGGCTTGCAAAAGTCACCCTGGCACAGGTGACCTTGTTCAATCGAAGAAGGAAAGTGGAAGCTTCCAAAATGTTGCTGATTACCTTCTCCACAAGAGATACTTCAGATCTCCACGAAGATGTGGCCCTAGCACTTTCCTAGGTTGAGAGGAAGCTATATCGGCACTTTACTCACATTGAAATCCGAGGAAAACGAGGGAGAAAAGTCTCCATCCTGCTGACATCAGCCATGCAAGCTGCAATGGAACGTCTCACAGAGAAGTAGGAAGAATGTGGAGTGGATATCCAAAATGTCTACATGTTTGCCAGACCAGCTGTCTTGTCACACTTCAGACGCTCCAATTGATTGCAACAGTTTGCCCAAGAGTGTGGGGCCAAACATCCCCACACACTGAGTTCCACGAAACTTCGAAAGCACATTGCCATGCTCTCAGAGGTCCGCAACTTAAATGACACAAAACTGGATCAGTTGGCAGACTTCATTGAGCATGACATCAGGGTGCCCTGGCAGTATTACCAGAAGGTACCCTCCAACTCGCTAAGATCAGCAAACTGTTAATGGCTCTCGAAAGTGGCAGACTGGCCGAATTTAAAGGCAATAATTTGGATGAGATTCCCATTGATCCTGATGGTAAGTAGGAAAACTCTTGTCTGATGTATGCTTTTGACTTTTACCTTGGTCATTTACATATGTTTCTTTTCATAACCGCTCCAGGTACGGAGTGTCATGTCGGATGATCAACAATCCCCCATGACAGAGGGACAAATGGTCAAGCTTTCGGTCAACACTTCCATGTCAGAAGAGATGCGGTGTATGGACCTGGTAACACGGGACCAGTGCCCAGCCATGGCTTCCACAGGTAAGTGTAGCACACAGTTTCACAAGGCAAAAGAACTTTACCTTTTCTGTATTTTGCAGAGCCGTAATGGACCATTCTACTTCCTTTCAGGTTGCAAAGAAGTGTGGAAGAAACCTGGGACAGAGAGGAGTTCCAGGCTGTGGAGAAACACCTGATGAGGTTTATACAGGCATACCAGGTGCCCGAAAGCGTTACTGTGTTGCGTGCCTAATTGCTGAACTATCCATACTGAAAGATCGGAACTGGTCAGGGGGTGAATTTCTCCATAAAGAACCACATAACAGCTTTAAAGAGGGATCAAACTTGTTGAAATGATGTGCAGTGGTTGAACAGGGCTGTAAACTTCATGGCTAGGTGTTGTTGTAAGTGGGCATGCAGATGTCCTTAGATGGCTAAAATACATTAAACTTTCCCCAACATTGCTATTATTTATTCATTTATTTATTTATGCGGCAATGTGGATGTCCTCAGACAGTCAAAATACATTAAACTTTCCCCATCTTGCAGTCCGTGTCTGTACTTTATGCAAAGTCAAAGTGTAAATCTCATGTGGTAACTCTGGTAACAAACAGCACCTACACATACCCATATGATTGTTCTGTCAACAGGGCATTAGGAAACGGTTGTCCCTATGTGCCATGTTCCAGACATGGGTCCTCACGTTGCAATAAAAGTGCGCGTGCATGTGTGTGTGTGTGTATACTTGCATTCATATGCTTGTGGAAACATTGCCCTGTTTACACACCAACACACTGTGGGGACATGAGTCGTGGTGGGGACAAAATTTGAGGTCCCCACAAAGCTTTTCAAGGCTAATCAATGCAGGGGATCTTGCGGATATGCTCAGCATAAAAATCTTGTATGTCCCTATGAGTTACATTTGTCGGAACAAAAGTGTGCGTGTGCCCAATGAGGAGGGGAGGAAGTGTGTGACTCCCACCGCTACAGGCCAGTATTCCCTCCGAATGTATAGCAGGAGCAGCAAACGGGAATGACTGCATCCTGCCGGCATTTTGTACACCAAGCGGGTATAGACAGTCGAATCCGTCTGCTGCTGAAGGTAAGGCGGGGACAGTGAAGCATGACAGAACCCACTGGTAGCTCCAACTATAGCCCAAAGAGCAGTGGAAATGAGTATGCCCCTGACACTTTGGAGAAGAGCGGTTCAGACAACAGCGGGGTGTGGGGGGGTGTGTATCAATAATTTACTGCTGGGGTCATTAGGGGAAATAGGCCTATTGGTTCAATATGGATCCTACATATTTAAATGTTTGGCCTAGAGTGTTTATTGCTTGCTCGCTTTTTCAGTGGGTGAATAGTAACTTTCCTTTTTGGAAACAGGACCCCAACATTCAAGAATCCAGCCAAGTAGCACCAGCAGCAGGTTGTTAAAGCTACAAGACCCTATAGAAAAGAGATGGTCTGCAAACTGTCCTGATTGTGGTGGGATTGTCTCGTGCACTAAGAACTCTGTCTTAACTGCAGGGATGGCCAGGAGGGTATGCCCTGATTCAAGCAGCTCTTCTCATGAAGGGGGAGCCTCAGGCACCTAACAGCATTGCCAGAGTGTTTGAAGTGGATAGGGGGAATGGCCTAACACTGTCTTAAGCAATAGCCACCCCACCCTCCTTCCATGGTATTCACTTCCACTCCGGCTGCATGACTCCACAACTGTGACTTTACCCACTTCCTGGATTCAACCCCCTCTACTGACAAATTGGCCATAGCTACAATAACTTCCATATAATATTTATCAAGGCCACCCTATATTACCAATCTGCCCCTGAACATGTATTATGCACAGATAAAGGGAGGCACCTGGAGTACATTTAAGTCAATAAAAGGAACTTGCTTACATATATTTTCCATAAACTTTTCATAACTTGAGCATCAAAAGCACATTTAAAACACATGTTGATCTCTGATGCAATTTTGATCTACCGAGTATGCCCTAGGACAAAGGTTGGCAACCCCCCGCACGAAGTGCCATACATAGCACACAGTGCAGCTTTACCTGGCAAACCAGAGATGCTTGCAGTAAAACTGGAGACTGGCGAAATGGTCCTCCCAGGTATCATTGTGGAACTGAAGACACGTGTGCGACAAGAGGTGAGTCACACATACAGCTGCCTACATGTATTTGAAAGTAACTGGGGGTGCCTATGTGTGGCAGAATGTGAACCATGGACACAACTATGTGGCATAATGTGAATTGGAGGCAAAACTATGTGGCATGATATGAATTGTGGCACTACTGTGTGGCATGATAAGAACTGGGGCACTACTGTGTGGCATGATAAGAACTGGGGCACAACTGTGTAGCATAATAGGAACTGGGGGCACTACATTAATACATTTCAAACCACACAGCTATGAATTTTATAGGTACTAATTACATAAGTTAGGAACATGCATTGCATTAGTCCTATTACTAATAACATTATCATGTTATGAGCATGATGAAATAAATTATTTCATTATATACAGTATATATATATATATATATATATATATATATATATATCTATCTATAATATAAATGTCTAGTGGCGTGTGTTAGTCAGTCTGTGTGTGTGTGGAAAAAATAAAACCAAGCTGCAGCGCCACCTGCTGGGCAGAGTTATACACTGACCTACTAAATTCTTAGTGTGTGTGGAAAAAAAAATTCAGAAAGGGCTGAAATTTGGTATACTAAGATGTTTTTAATTTGTTAATTTAATTTGTTAATTGTTAAAAGTGTTTATAAAGATTTAAAAAAAATATATATATATTTCTTGAAGGAGAAGTGACAGTTGGGAGTGGTTGGTGGTTGCCGGGGGTGACAGTGGGGAGTGGTTGGTGGTTGAGGCCTGGGCTACGGCCCAAATGCATGACACGAACCTTTTTAACACCTTAAGTAGCTTGATCTGACTAGAATGCATGAGTATCATGCACGGGTTAACTTGTATATATATATATATATATATATATATATATATATATATATATATATATATATATATATATATATATATAATATGTGCATTTACCCCTGGCACACCTGGGCTTGCCTAGATTTTAGCCGGCACATTAATATAAACAGGTTGCTGATCCCTGCTATAGGATATGTCTTTTTTTGAGGTCACCCGAGAGGAAACCTTCAATAAATATCTCTTTATGTATATCTTAATTTGACATCTCTTGCTAAGGTCATTATAGCAAGGAAATTGTTGGCTGCTGATCCTCCTCCGTTACACCACTGGATATTTTTGGTTAATGATACTATGAATCATGAGAGGTTTTCAATAAGAGTCTTGTTTATCACATGTCTATCTCATAAATTAAAAACTCTTCCTAAATGGTTAATTTATATCAAGATTCTGAAACCCTCGCTATCCGTATTACATAAATCAATTATTAATTAAATGTAACAATCATGGTGACAAAAGTTAAAAAAAAAAGACAATATAGTTCAGGTGAATCGAACAGTGGATTTGTAACCCTGCTCATTGAAATATATATTATATATAAAATAAATTAGTTCCTCTACTTTTCAAGTAGAGTTCCCCTTCCTCCACTATAAAGACACCTTTCTTTTAATATGTTAGTACTGAGAAACCCCAGGTGAACATATTTAATTGTAATTGTTGTTTTATTGGAAGCTGTTTTCCTTTTTCTATTTTAGTTGTTTATATGCAGTACTTTGCCTAAAACAGTATTGTATAGATTTCCTGGGAATAGTAGAGAATGCCCAGAGTCTACATTTTGGATATAGCACATGCATCATCTACTCAATGGAAGAATACAGCTAAATGGCTAATAGGCAGTAGCAATATACAAAATTAAATCACTTTACAAAACTACTGTTTATTTTTCTTCATTTCTACAAATTATAATAAATATTGTATTGCAGACTGCAAATAAATTCTTAGGCAAAACTTATGCGGAATCTGCAGATGAAGTTCCAAATTTTTTTTTAACAGGTTTGGATGAAGAACAGGAGTTAAAAAGAAGACTCTTTAAGAGGATACATGCCACTAAACAATACACTAGCCTTCGCTCCCCACACACATCAATGAGCCTTGGGTGCCAATGACCCTGTCGGCTCATCGGTTGTCATTCCTTGAACCACTTTCGGTAGGTACTAACCACTGAACACCAGGAACACCCCAGAAGACCTGCCATTTTGGAGATGCTCTAACCCAGTCATATACCCATAACAATTTGACCCTTGTCGAAGTCACTCAGATCCTTATGCTTGTCCATTTTTACTGCTTCCAACACATCAACTTCAAGAACAGACTGTGCACTTGCTGCCTAATATATCTAACCCTGTGACAGGTGCCAATGTAATGAGATAAAGCTATTCACGTCACTTGTCCACTTGTCGGTGGTTTTAATGTTGTGGCTGATCAGTGAATGTATATTTGTATGTATATATATATATATATATATATATATATATATATATATATATATATTATTCTTTTTCTATCAAGTGAGGTGTTTTGTGCATCCATTCCTTACCTTGGCTTTGCTGGATGAAGAAAAATACTCTTCTACAAACAAGGCTCCCATAGCCATCCCAAAGTGCTTGTTGACCTGACTAAGGCACACTTTTCCCAGCTCCATCTGTTTTTCTGCACCTTCCATCTCCTTAGACAGCTCATGAAGGGCATCCCGGAAGGGTGTGGACAGGTGCTCACTCAGGACTACCATTAGTCGCCACAGCATGTAGTTGTGTAGGACGCTGTGAGAAGCATTAAATAGTATATTGCTCACACTGACATAATTACATAGCGTCAAGTTTGAATTTAACTGGCATATTATACAACATGTAACATTAATAAAAATGCAAAACCATATTATTCAGTATCTAAAAACCACCAAATATGGGGGTGAAATTATTTCACACATGAACACTCACAGGGTGCTCATCACCTGTCCGCTACAGGTTTATAACTAAAGATGAAATGTGAGGCAAGTAATATAATGGTAACAGACACAAGAATACTGATTAGCGCTAGTTAGAGTAAAAAATTGTATGTCTTGATTTATTATATTAAGATAAAATAAAAAAATCACATATAGTGACACATATTCAACACGCTAGAATAGACAAATAATAACAAATCTTGGATCCAGCAAAAGGCTAAACACACTGGGGCTGTGAACCCCATATATAAATAAAGTTTTATGTGGATTCACTTGAACATGATGAAATATGATTGCATAACACAATTTGATTTTGGATATACAGGAAGATTGGCCATACGAGTGTTTGGAACAAAGATAAAGCTTACCCAGATTCATATGATAAATGAACTTATCTGAGTCGACTCATTATTTATTGGGAGGTTTTTATGTTTTATCTTTTATTTTTATTTATTGATCTTACTTTATGCATTATATTATTTGCCTATATTAGCGTGTTGAATATGTGTCACTATATGTGTTTTTTTTATTTTATCTTAATTTAATAAATTAACACATACAATTTTTTACTCCAGCTAGTGCTCATCAGTATTCCGGTGTCTGTTACCCTTAGATTATCTAAGCTGATTCAGTATCTACTTTGTGATGTAGCAGCTGTTGGTGGAGCACCTTTAAAAGATTTACCAGCTAGCGCCTAATTTGTTTTTTGTGGTCTTTATGCTAAAGTAATATAAGGAATAAGGTATCAGAAAACCATTGGTGGATGGGGGTTAAACTGTGAATTTTAGGTAATCTATTCATTTAAATTAAGATTTAATTTGCAGAGCCCCTCGGAGCTAGTCATTCAACGGATTTAATCCAGAAATTGTTCTGAACATCTTTAATCCTAGTAATTGAAATGGAACATGCATAATCTTCAGGTTCTTAATGAACTCGTCCTCCAGGACTCTCCTCAGAATGTCTTTGTTCAAAG
The DNA here is from genome assembly GCF_038048845.1 of Mixophyes fleayi. NCBI lineage: Eukaryota > Metazoa > Chordata > Amphibia > Anura > Limnodynastidae > Mixophyes > Mixophyes fleayi. Next base: position 133,587,757 of record NC_134404.1, on the reverse strand, counting down.
TAATACAGACAGTTCCACGTACATGATATAAACCAGGGATATCTAAGCACATAGTGACAGTACTTTCTGAGCACCTACTGAGCTATCAATTCTTGTAATATCTTAAATGGAAAACAAACCTATATTATATTATTTCAATTAAGTGGGAATGCCATCTTCCTATTACATTACTGCATAGTGGAAATAACCTGTTTTATTTTTAGACCTGTAGAAATTTACAATACAGCAACACACCTGATTTCTATATATAAAGTAACGTCATGTTATAATATTATTTTATGAGGCAGAATTCCAAATGCACTTGCAGTGGGTACAACCACATTGTTATGCTCCTCTGCTCGGGCAATAACTATAAAAACACAACACATTGACATTCAGAACACACCAAACTCTCACCAGATCAATGACCATTAGCTTAATGTCCCAACCATACAGTCCAGTCTGTGAGAGGCTGTGGCATGTCAGCTGTGAGTCAGCCCAGGGCTGTGTATGACATTAAAAAGAAGGAAGAAGAAATAGAAGAATAATGATCGAGAAGGACTGGAAAGACAAAGCAAAGGATGCAGGTTGCCAAAGTGAAAGCAAATGCAGAGTGGATTTAGAGGATGAGAGAAAAATAAAACATTTACATGGCCGAGAATAAACAAGAAGACAAAGGAAAGCAGAAATAAAAAGGCACGAGTATAATTATTGCTAGTAAAGATGTCATAATATAGTGTAATAAGGATTACAAACAAATGTAAATAGAACATATAAAAATAAGATGGGCAATAAAGAGAAAGTAACAAAGCATAGTGGGGGGAAAAAGAAGACAGAATGAAAAGATGGGGATTGGCTCTATTTTCTAATTGACCTTACTTTCACCTCTATAGAAACAATAACATAGTCGTCTTGACCCTGCTGCATTTCTCCTTACCAGATGACCTAACAAATCCCACAGGACAGATGCCAATAACTGCCCGATTATTATATCAATGAATGTGTCAGATGGCATCTCACTGCATGCTATATATATGAATGGTGCTTTATTGATTTTTCCCAGTAATAAGTGCACATTGCAGATCTCAAACCTTCAATCTCACTGTCAATAAGACAGAGATGTCCATCACATAGGCTCATATCTCAAATCTTGCAACTCTAATACAAAGCTGGCAAAGCATCCATCTACTCTCAACAACAATAGGCTTTCTGTGTACCTGTTCTTTAAATAAAATAATAGTTAGGGAACCTTAGTTGTTGTCCATTTAACAATTTGTTTAACCATTGAATAATTGGTAAATGAATATGTTCAGCTTGAATGGCGCAGTAAGAATCTGCTTACAAAAATACAAGTGTATGATTGAAGCCAACTCAGTACTAGCATTTCCACAAATAGTTACAAAAATATTTAAGAATTGTTAGTAGAGCCATGAATATATAAGACGCCTTGCCTCAATGCAAACTGAAACATGCAGAAAAGGCTGAATTTCCATTATTCAAGTCATACCTAATGTCCCAAATTGTGCAGTATATTTACTGTATAACACACCTGGCCACTGAATATCACATATGTGTCTGCCAGCTTTAGAACATAGTCATGCTATGGAGAGGTGAAATGAACAGCCTAAGCCATGCAAGTAGTCACTTTTGGGCTCTGCTATGCATACTAATCATTCAACACAACTGAGAACTTCTCTCCTGACACATTCAGCAGTGGGTGAACTACCCTGGCTATTCAGATGCACAGATTATCATCAGTATAATACAGCATTCAGGAGTGGGATTGGATTTAATTAATGGTCCAGCTGTCCAGTTCTCCATGGGAACTGTAATTAACTTTAAAGATAAACCATACCCTTAAATGTCAAGCTTACTTCAATGCCAAAATCTGCAAATGATAAGTGCTCAGCTACTGTATGACTATTGTGCTCTGCTGTGTCTCCACTATAGAGACTAACTGTACTGTGTATAATATTAACCACTATGGGCTCTGCCGCATATAAGCACCATCAGAATCGACTATGTCTGCGGGTCCTTGGCCAGGTGCAGGTAGTGGACAAAGACATGGGAGAAATGGAAACGCCAATATAAAGTCACTCATTGGGTCATCACTTGCAGTGGGCTACAGAACCATCCTTCCCCAAGAAAATCACGCAACTATATCTGGTTGATGGCGACGTTCCAGTATATGCCATAATTGCTCAATTGGGTTCAGAGTTGGTAACTGAGGCCATATGGATAACATCAGTGTCATGCTCATCAAACCATTTGTTGTAAATATGGTGAAGGATAAGTACATAAGCGATTTGATGATGCATATCTACTCATTGTCTCTACCTCCTCCGCTCATCTTCCCCCCTCCCGCCTCCTCACTACCACGCAAAAATTAGAGGGAACATTAGTCACAGCTAATTTTCCATCTTATTGCGTTTTGGCTTCTGTTTTGTAAAGTTTGGAGAACCCCGCCTTTCCTCACTGGTTCTGGGTAGAAAGGATGACTAACGTATGCTATTCAGAATAAGAAATTCTAGAGCAAGGAAATAAATATATCTAGCTCATTAGTATTATCAGCCCATAATATTTTACTGAAGGAGTAGCTGGTGCTTGGAAAAAACTTCCAAGAGAAAAACAACAATGATGGAAGTTAAACATGCATGGAATAATCACAGACCTCTCCTGAGAAGAAACCATGAATAAATGAAATTAGCAGACTAGATGACTGTATATGCCATTGGCATTCTGTTTCTATGTTAGAAGGTTTTATTTATAATAAATATATTGAAGGCTATTGCTTCTCTTCCAGCACTCCATAACTTATTTTGTTGCTGTGTCTGAGGACTTTGCAAGTCTTGCACTGAAAAAGCCATGTTTAGATGTAATTAAGAGCAAAACAGCTATCTATAAACAGAAATTATGGCCTTCAATCTTTGCCTGCATCTTTACTTCTGTGACTGCATATAAATCAGCCTGCACACAGGTAACACCAAAAGGCAAAAATGTGTTACGACTCTGCTGTACAATTTTTACCCGCAGGTTTAATCCTGTATTCTCTAGCTGTTCGCATCAATGCTGGATCTGAGCATCTGCATATTTTTTCTTATGAAACAGTTTAATAATGTACTATGTGAAGTGCTGCCAGGTTCTGATCACCTTTTCCCATCAATATGCATCACTATCCAACTGGGATGCTCTGTCTTAGGCGGAATTTACAGAAGGGTCCCCTGCACTGCATTTAGCACAATACAACAATATATAAATATATAAAAAAAATATTATAAGGGTTTTATGTGATAATTATGTGATAATTACCCCATATTTTCATAAACTAGTAATCATGAAAATCCTGTCGCCATATATATAAGAGCACAATGCTATTTAGGTGTACATTTTAATATATTCAACTGAATAAAAGGTATGTATTTTTTTTAATCTTTATTTGAGATAAAGGAAAACTGTTACAGTACTGCCCTGTGGAACAGGCTTGTGTTTCTCCACGGCAGCTCAAGAAAGGGGGCTAGAGTGAGGGGCAAGGATGATTATACTTGTTAGGTCCACCCCTGGGTGTGTAAGGCGGGTGTCATCTCTCATAGCAGTAACTATGATTTCATTATGTTGAGTGACAAATAAAGCAAAGTCCCAATAGGAAATTGACTGAAATATCTTGCTATCTTTTCCACTTTCCAACTAAAAAGCAAATAAATACAGGTCAGCAAGAATAAGGATATACTTTCATGTATTACATTGCAATTTTTAGACTAGAACACATTGGGCCCGAGTCATTAAGAAAAGTAAGGCAAAAAAAGGAGGACATTTTCTCCTGGACAAACCATGTTACGTTGCAAGGGGTGCAAATTTGTTTATTATTTTGCACATAAGTTTAATGCTGGATGTCTTTTCATTTAGTACACAAATATTTGATAGCTTTATTTTTACATTGAAATTTAAAGTTGATCTTGGACATTCCCTACCCCAACTATAAAATCTGCCTCCACATTTTAAGTTTACTTCCCCCTCCAATGCATCATGGTTTTGCCCAGGATCAAAGTTACTCCTTATTAATGCTTTGTTCTTCTTAATGACTCAGGCCCATTGAGATTGAAAGTAGAGATGCAGTTAATAAGCATGAATAACTTTACCTTTGTGGTGTAGTGCGTATCATATCAGATACTTTCTGCATATAATCTGTGGCCAACACCACAATTTCTTCATCCTCAGAAAAGTTTTCATGGAATATTCTGTCCAGGAGGCGTTTCCATTTTAACTAAAGTGAGTAAGAAAAAAACAGATGTTGGAAACGACAAAAGTTTCTATTTTTGTCTTTAACTTTTGCACACATTTCCATTAACCTGTGAAAACGGATTTCAAAAATACAATGTTTTAAGACTGCAAAACAGTGCTATAAATTATATTTATTTCATCCATGAATCAGATGATGTTTTGCTTATCTACCTTAATCATAGACCACAAGGGGTTATGTACTAACAGAGTGTATAAGTGCAAATTGCAAACAATCAGCAAATAGCTTTGGTCACTCTAGTAATTAGACAATGAAAACAAGTGGTTGCTCTGGCTTACTGCATACTTGCATTTTATTAGTAAATAACCCCAAAACACATTTTTTAATTGTAAAAAACAACTTAGCAGCATATATTATTGACTTCATTGTATTTATTGAAACATTTTTTATTTTCACAAAGTTAGAAGCCACATCAGACTGATGGTTAGTATCTGTCAGACTTTTATGTTAATATTTTACATTGTGTTTTAATAAAAGCTCTGTTTCCAGCTGGGTTTATTGAAGAGTTGTAAATAATGGTTAAAAATAAAATCTGAGAAACCTAAATGGACATATTCTAGTTATTTAATCCACTAGAGTGGAGAAACCTCTTGGTAACATTAAATCCAAGCTACCTGTCTTCAAGGCAACAGAGACAGAGGTAGTATTAAAATAGTAAGTGAGCTCTATCAGCCTAGCTTGGAGATCCTGGTGTCCGTCATTCTGCTGTCAAGTCGCTCAACTGTTTCCAATTCGTATTCATTCATTTGCACGCTACACATTCCACTTACATACCTCATTCAGCTGAAATTATCACAACTGCTGATCTTAGACAGAGAAATTTTATCAAAAACGTGGTATTGCAGAGTAATTCATATAAAACCTTCAGGACTTTATTCCCAAAGTGCCACCAATACAGCATAGCAATGATGGGTGGATCACATAGCACTCATAAAGGTGTATACCTACCCTCTGCTCTTGGGTGAGGCCTCCACAACCTATAAGGGCATATATGTGTGTGGAGAGGTGCATTGTGTAAAACTGTAAATGTCAAAGTTCAACTTCCTACTACTTTAGTACCACCCTTTACAATAAAACCAAGATTTCTGTTTTTCACCCTAACACACGGCTTAGTTTACCTAAAATATGTCTTTATTGCATGTGGCATATGTTTCTGTTTTAAGCTTCAATTGTTGTGTTTTTTTACATTGCTTCATGTGCGCTGAAGCGTAACTGGAAGGTACAAAATGCGTTACCTCTGGTCTTAGATGACTTTAGGGATGGGATAAATGGCTCAAACTGACGTCAAAACAGCCCAGAGATCTTCAGGCTCAGTTTGCGGCAGCCGAGCCACTTATCAAGTCACCCCAGAACAGAGCTCGGAGACTCTCCCTGGTCCTGCCTTAAAGTGCAAACAGACAATAATAACAAATGATGTTTCAATACCAAGCTCATCCTCTACGGCTCTAGCCAGCCGGGGGAAACTGTGCACTTAAAAAGGCTGTTGCAGTTAGTGGCTTCTAGCATCAATGAGCACTGCAGGTCCAATGCTGCTTGTGTACTGTGCAGCAGACATTTTGTGCTTTTATAAGTGGTTTATAATAATTATTGCAAATTGGATAGGAGCTTGCACAATGGTTTGTGAATCACCATGAAAAGCCCAACCAGAGGTGAAGCGACATATTTGTCTTGTTAAAAACCTAACTGTGGGATTCTGTTTGGGGTAGAATTATACTTTTTAGCGCAATGAATATACGTATATGACAGTTTTGTTAATTGATTAGCTCCTTTTTTTTTGATGATTATACAGAGATTTTGCATCCTTGCCAGAGGAAGAATCTGTGGGATCTGTGGTGTAGGATCATCCCACACTCAGCAGTCACAGCAGAGCAGGTTTCAAATTGTACACTCTCTCTTCGTGTAACCAGTAATTAATGTTGGAACATGATATGAATATGAATATATTGGACAGTGAATTGAAGCAGGTAGGGCTTGTGAAAAACAAACAAAGTGTACTGGAATATAAACAAAAAATAAGGAGCTGTTGGCATTGGGGAATTTAAATTAAACCTTGAAAGGGGTGCATTGGTGTAACTACTTTCAGTACAACGCTTGCAACAGCATCTAAGAGGCCTAAGGTGTCCCATGCTACTGCTATTATTGAACCCCTAATGACTGTCAGTGATAGATTGAGGGATCAGTACTATGGCTGGGAATAGTCATTTGAAATCTATATTGTGCACACAGCATTAACACTAATCAATGCAAACAAATGTTACAACACAACACAAGGCCAGATCCATTTAGCAGATTTCAGATTGCAATGGGATCATTTAGAACTTTACACATACTATCAACCTTATTTTCCGTGATTCTACAAAAGAAAAAAATAGTATATTGGTATTGCTAAAATAAAATAAATAAAAATATGCTGATCATATTGGGTAAACATCGATAATAATTGTTCCTGCTGGGTTTGGGGGAATGTAATAAAATAAAATAAAAAACAATATGTTTTTTGTGTGTATATGTGACTGTGTACAGTATGTGCCAGTATGAGTTTGTTCTGTGTAGATGAGCCAGAGCTAGAACAATCCATCCAAGAGGACCACACTGGTATACTGTTAATTGATGCTGGTGACTTATCTGTATATCATGTTGACTGTCACACCTACTAGGCACTTTTTCACTCATATCATATAAAACAGATTTACCAAGTTCATACTCACGTGTGGGGCAATCTGCTGCAGCTGATTTATGGTGACCTTGTTGTAAATAGTGCTGATGTCACGCCTGATGTCATCAAATTCTGAGATAGTGATCTTAAAGTGTAGAGAACAATATATTACTAAATGGAAAGGAAGCCTACAGTTTGCTGTAGGATAACATCTCTTCCACCAATTATTGAATAAACAATTTGCTTGAGAAATATTAAAACATACTAATTCTGCCAGTGACACTTACATTGGCCAGATCCTGCTCCAGTTGCAGAATCTCTTGAGCTTTTTTCTCTACATGTTCAACACCAAGAAGGCTGAGGATTTTCTGCATGAAGACCTTGTAAGCAGCCAAGATCTATAAAGTATAAAGCAGAAAACAAGGTGCCAAAATTGTGTGTTATCCAAACCATTGTTCCACTAGCACATAATAGTAGGTATTTGGGACTGATAAACAGAATGTTCACAAGTTTCCTACACCGTAGCTGTAAAAGTTGAATTTCAGATCATTTTCTACAGTCTGTTTGGGTTGCTCGAACCCTTTTTGAGTTAATACAAACTAAATTGACAGTTGAATTTATAATCTACTTTGACTTAGTTAGTTTGCCGTACTCATGGCACTGAATGTGCATCCCAAATCACTTTGGTTTTGCGCCATTACTCTTATATGGTCAGCTCAGCACACATCAAGGTGTAGAATTTCCTTCCAGACTTTGGAAATGCTTGAAAACAAGGTTCCTATGTTTGCTGGGAGACAGAGAGACCTGAAGAGGTGCATTGTGCAAATCAAATCACATCAATGTCCTGCTTTAATACCATCATTTTCATTAAATTAAACTTTTACATTGTTTTCCTAAGATACTGTTCAGATTAACCTCATTTACTTCTTACATGAACCACAGAGCGGACAAAGGGAATATCTTTATTACATGTGGAATATTTTTCTGTGTTAAGCTTCTTCTGTTTTTTTACATTGCTTCATGTGCACTGAAGCGTACCTAGAAGGTACAAAATGCATTAGATATGGTCTTAGGTGACTTTGGGGATGGGATAAATGGCTCAAACTGTTGTCAAAGCAGCCCATAGCTCTGCAGGCTCAGTTTGCGTCAGCCGAGCCACTTATCAAATCACCCCAGAACAGAGCTCAGAGACTCTCCCTGGTCCTGCCTTGAAGTGCAAACAGACAATAATAACAAGTGATGTTTCAATACCAAGCTCATCCTCTACGGCTCTAGCCAGCAGGGGGAAACTGTGCACTTAAAACGGCAGTTGCAGTTAGTGGCTTCTGGCATTTCAAGCAGATGTGGAGAACAAATACGCATCTCCTGGTATGTAAAAGGGAAAAACACTATGCTATTGCCAATTAGAAAAACGTAAGCATATATAAATTAATAAAAAATAATCTTGTATTGTATATAAGGTGTCACTGAAACCAACCAGAAATTACACAAGTACAGATAATGAAAACTATATGCATCTTATATTAATATAAACATTAAAAGAATTAATGTTATTGCTCATAAAAATCCAGACAAATCATTATAAAGGAAGCAGATAATTGGGAATATGATAATAAATTAGTTGATAAATATAGGAATCCTCATTGATCTCTACTAACATTTGGTATTTTTCGTTCCAAACTAGGTTCCTCGGCTCATTTATACAGATACATATATTTATCAATTACTTTTTATAACTTGTATATGCTTAAGTACATCTAATTGAGAATGTCATGGTGGTGTCTAGTTCTTCTTTGGTTGAAATATATTCTGTGTGCTAGAGGCACATACTGAGAAATTCTGGGTATTGTTCTATGTGCTATGGACACATGTTGTAATTCTGTGTGCTAGAGGCACATGCTGGGTAAAAGTTTTGGACATTGCGGATACATTTTTGGGCACTGACAGGCACTACTGTTACACTCTGAAAAAAAAGTGTTGGGTGCTGCTGCTACATGCTGGATATTGTGGGTACATGCTGGGCAAACCCCCCCCCCCCCAAACATTTTCCACATCACATTCTGCTTGCTACAATTTTTTCTAACAAAATAGTTCACTTTGGCCATGACTCCTAAATTTTGTAGAAATTTTTTAAACCCTGTCCTAAGTGATATAACTACAAGCAAATTCCGACTGGCCATTAAATTTACAAGGCGACCAATCAGTAAGCTCCAAGCTAAAGTAGGCACGTCACACAAAAACAAAACATGGGCCTCAAAACATTCCTCAATGATCTGTATTTGAAATATAAAATGTTTGTGCTACATATATATTTTGAGCCCCATATTGCAAGATTTACTAATGGAACATTCCTTCTCTGGTTTGACACTGATCAAATGATGATGAAACCACAAAATGTAGACGTGTCATGTATTTGTACATATAACAATAGCATATGTTTATTTCATAAACACAATGCTATGTTCATTCCAGTAGCAATTACTTTTTTGGTCCAACTATAAAGGAAAGTTAGATGGAATAGGATTTGTGAAAAGACTTTAAAAGAACGCAGTAGGGAAATTCCATAATGATCTTGTACCTTCTCACTGTCTTCATCCTGCCCTAGGTATAGTGTTCTCTCTGGCAGAGTTAGGCCATCCTGATCAATCTGTATAAGAAAAACACAAGGTGCAAGGTTGGAAAATGAATATTTCTCTTAGAGCAACAGGTGGAGTTGTTGAGTTCTATATACCTGGCTATGACCATGCAGTGATGCCTCATCATCATCATTTTTTTTATATAGCGCCAACATATTCCGTAGTGCTTTACAATTGGGGACAAACATAGTAAACTGATAAACAAACAAACTGGGTAAAACAGACAAAGAGGTGAGAAGGCCCTGCTCACAAGCTTACAATCTATGGGACAATCTATGCCTCAAAATAAATACAGGTTTGAGCACTTTAGTAAACATTGCTCTTCAAAAACTCTTTCAGAATGTAGGTAGAACAAAGAAATGTTCTGCACAACAGTAGGAGGTCAGTAATGAAAATGGAAGTTTATAGGTCAATAAAATATGTTATAAGAACAAAAATGTACCTGTTCCATTGTTCTCCACATTAATGCTGATCTGTTGGGTTCTTTTTATTAGATAAAGTACACAAATTACTTGTTATTATGTCATGATATATACTTTTCTAAACCTCAATGCGAATATATATATAAACAGTAAATAGGGACGAAGTCCCACAAAATTCTCTCATAAACTTTTCCTGCATAAATACTTTGTGGTTGAATCTTAGGCTGTTCATTTCCTTCTCCTGCTGCTACGTCTCGTATTTCCCTGCTGGTGCCTAATTGACCCAGAATGCTTTGCTAGCAGCGGGGAGCCAGAAACAGCGGCAGTTTGAAAAAGAAATTACTGGCAACAATAAAAAAAACATTTTAAAGGAAGTTAAATATTAAAGTTAGTGTCCAGATAGAAGATCTTATAGGAAGGGAAAACTGTTGTTGAGAAGAATGTCCAAGACAGCAAATATTTTTTGAGTTATATTTTTAATAGCCATATAATGCAACCTACATTATACATATGACAAATGTACAAATAGTGGTTTTCAGGTAAAGATATATCAAATGTGCTGATACTCTCACCAATACGGGGAGTATGCATTAATATTTCACAAATATTAGTTCACTCTGTATTCTCTTGCACCACGCCACTCATGGCGCCTGTAATTCCATTAACTCTTTGCTAAATCTCATACTAACTTCGCCATGGTCTTCTACAGTGCGCTGTCCCCAGAGTACTAGGTGGACGGCTGCAGCAGTACTCCCTACTTACTGTAGTCACTTACGCATGCGCTTCAATTACATAATGTACCCTGAAGCTCAGCGCTCGTAAAGGGTACTATTGTCCCTATCCACAGCTATTTGCATTGTACAGGGTAACAGTAAATAGCTGTGTGTTGTATTCTCAGCAACAGAACAGCAGCTATTAAACTTAGTAGTTTAATAGGACAAAGCAGCAGTGCATAAATATTATATTTACAAACATAACAATAAAGTGTAGGCATAAAATAAACAGAAATTTAATATAAAAATACTGATTTAATATAAAAATACTAAATTATATCCAGGTGTGCAGAGGAGGATACAAAGTACCACGGCCTAGTGGTAGCAGACAGTAAAGGGGGAGGGTATGGCCCAGAGGGAAAGCATAGGAAGTTGTCTGTGTGTACCAATTGTCTCCTATTGGTTTGCACAATCACACCACCATAGGATAAGCGCACAGCACTGACTTTTACAAAAGTTGCTCACGCTGCCTGCGCTGGGAGAACTCACTGTCCAATTTTACCTTGTTTGAGATCTAAAGCAGCGGTGGCCATTGGCAAGTAAGGGGCATGTGGGAAGGTCTGATGGCACGGTGGCTTTTCTGATGGGCAAGTAAGGGGCATGTGAGGAGGTCTGATGGCATGTGGGGAGGTACAAGGGACATGTGAAGATGTGTGAGGGCCGTGGTTGTTTGCAGTAGCTATAGGTATTTGTTGTCTCTTAGTCTCCAACTGGTTGGCCATCCGTGATCTAAATTGACCTGATAAAATTCTGTATCGACTCCACAAAATATCTGTTTCCTTTCCGGTATAAAACAATATTATTATATTACCTTTTATTTATAAAACCATTAACATTGCTAGTCAAAGTGGAAATTTAGAAGTGGCGATGTGGAAAATGTAAGTGAATAGAATGTGATAGTTTTACAATGCAGGCAGTAGGAGAAGTAGCGGTATGGCCTACCCCCATATACCAGTCCAATTTGGCCACTGATTATCATAATATAAACAGGTTACATATAGTGATTTTGAAACAGGTAAAAGGCAAAATGCACCCCTTCCCAAATGAGCTTATAATCTGAGAGGTATTGGGGAAAACAGGATAAAGTAACATCTGTACTTTGTATATTTTAGCATTACAATGGTCTGTGTTATTAGTTACTGTATATAACAAACTGTGTTTTAATATCCTTTCCACTAGAAATTAAAGTGTATACATGGCAAAATGACATCATAAATCTTGAGAGTTCCTCTTTTGCCTTTTGCAAACACATACATAGTTTAAGGACAAATCACTACAATATGAGAAGTAGCCAAGGATTTTCACAAGGCTGCATAGGTCTTTTATACAGAGCATATCATATTAGGTATAGTATTTATAAATAGTGTGATGTATATTGGGAAACTAAGAACACTCCACCACAAATGAACTCAATCTCCAGTTTAATTGCCTTCTAATCACATTACACCACATTTTTTTATAAATAGCACCAACATATTTTGCATCACTTTACAAAAAGAACAATAGGTGATTGAGACATTGATATTTGCATATTAATTAAATTAATTTTGTGGGTTTGGTGCACCATAATGGTAAAGAAGCATGTTATGGGAATAACTGAATATGGCTTCTACGGTAGACAAGGGTATGGTGCACATGTATGGCAAAGGTGAACAATGAGACAATGTAATAGTTTTTCTGGTAAGGAGAAGGTGGTGGACAATAGCACTGAAGCATTATGCTGGCCGTTATAAAATGTGGTTATCTTAAAATTTCAATCTAAAAACAGTCCCGACATTTACTTTGTAGCAGATGTTGCAATTGTTCAGGTATCTCATGTATGTTATTCTGCAAACATAGCCCTCCAGTCTTGTCAGTTCTTGCCCCCCCCCCCCACCACCTTCTGTGTATGATTCCAGCAGGTCAGACTTTATATCTGTAACCAGAGAGGTGACAGCCAGTGTGGTTCATACCTTAGCATGTCATTGTTTATTTTGCTTGCAGAAAGTTAATATACTCTGCTTGGTTGGGCAACATAGGCCATGTGTGTGGACATATGTTACATAGTGGATAATTTGGGACTGCCGTGATCATATTACTAAATATTACTAAGTGTCACTTGTGCTTAAATACATTTACTGAGACAAGTAGCACAGTGGTAGTATGTACTATGTCTAATACTGATAATAATAAAAATGTGTTTGCCTGATGCATAGGTTTTGTTTTACAGTGGTACATACATAAGGGTCATTTCTCTGTCATTGTTGCTCTCTCTCATCATTTCTCTCCAAACTTGAAAATCTCTCTCTCTTCTCTTCTATTTCTTTTTCTATGCCACTTGGCCTGTGCTTATGAGGGAAGCCAGCCAAGACATTAGAACAAATTATACAGTATGAAAAAAGATAATCTATAAAGTGATTCTGAAGGTCGTTGTGACCTTTGGGGAGCTTGCCAGAACCCCCTCTGAATTGGCTCTTCTAGAGTTTCCCCCTCCTTCCTTCTTCCTGTACCCGACAATGATGAGCCAGAGACATAACTGTGTCTTTAATTGCAACTGCTGCTTTTCAGTATTTACAATGCAGATCAGTGTCCTGAACAAGGTGCAGCACGCTTTGGCAGCCACTAAGAGGCTGGTTGGTACAACCTAACAATCTATGACACAAGACACTACTTTCATATTAAGTTCCATTAGGATATTTAGTATATTAGGACATTTTCTGATAAGTCTATAAATTGGGAGGGGCGGTGGTGGTGGTTCATGATGCAGATGCTGATGTCTGAGAGATGAGAGTGAAATCTTTAAGAGGTGTTGCTCCAAACACATCACATTGAGTTCTTTGATCTGGAAATCTTCTATTTCAGTGAGAATGTTTCAACCAAGAAGTGATGTAATGTACAGATAAAATATAATATTGTGAATGGAATAGCATGTGAAAACTGTCTGACTGAAATAGGATAGCTAGATTGTGATTCTCAGTATTCCTTTTACAAAGGAGAGACTGTAAAGACTGAAGATGCCGTGTATATTCTTGTCACTGTTAATATACATGGTTTTACACTATATCTCTGCGTTTCACACAGAGCAGCTCTCAGCTGGGAAGTACTTCTCTTCTGCAGATTCCAGTAAGTCCTATATGTGACATTTATGGTGATTGGAAGGGACATCATCATTAACCTCTTTCTGGGGACAGAGAACTGACCTCACAATTTATATCAGTAAAATCAATACATCTCAACCATGACTGTCATATTTGGCCAGGAATTAACCCTGTAATGGAATCCCTCTCCTCTCCTGGGTGCAAGTGCTGTGCGCATGTGCATACCATTTATCCATTCCATGAAAATGATAGTAGACAGTGCTGGCAGGGGACGTTGGGCATACAGCAGGCAAAAGAATTAGAGATTATGTATTTCTTCATACACTGATAGTTTGTGTTGCCTATCTTTAGATACAAAGAGATGTTGGAGAATATTATTAATTAGATAAAATGTTACTTCAAAATGAAATACGTCAGTGGAACAATTCGGATGGGTCTGTTCCCATTGTAATGCTCTTTTGAGTTTCTCTCAACTGGAGTTGGGATTAAAGTCATATTGGACATACCAGGGAACTCATAGTTTATCACTAGTCTCAGGACTACCTGGGTGCCACTAAGGCCGGGATCCTTCACTTCGTACTGGTAGTGTAACTTATTGTATGTTTGTAAGTCAAAATGAAACACCATTTATGTTCATGCATGATATTTTGGGATATGTTTAATTCAAGCACATTATAAATTCAGATTTTTAGAGCTACAGGTATCCATTCACTTGTGCGAGTGCGGTTGCCCTCAAGTCCAATCATCATAGGATGAAAGAAGTGAACTGGTTGTGCAACACAAAGTGCTTTGGTTTTGCCTATGTGGTTCAATGTCAGCTCAATGAACGTCTACCTTCCTGTCTTGAAGTTACTTCCACAATCTGCACAGGCGCACTCTGCAAATGTGTTTAAGTCACAGCAAAGGCAAACTTCATAACTCCTTAGTACCATCCTCTTTCATTAAACTAAATATCTCTCAGGTCTGAGCTGGTGAACAATACAGGTGCATTGTGCACTGTGATAGTGGCTTTGTGTCCTTCAGTAAAGCAAGGAAGTCCCCTAACAATGCACCCTCTCCACTCCTTTATCCTATTTTAATCATTTCACTCTGAAAAACAAAAAAAAAACCCTCATTTTTCCGCCACACCACTTCTCACAGCTAGCGGTGCGGTGCACCTATCGCTTAGTTAGCCAGGAATGCTCGTGCTCTCTTCCAACTACTCCTATCAGATCGTTCAATCTTATGCTCCTCAGCAAACGCCACCATCTAATCTAGGGAACATGGAGATCTAGGCGCACCAACTCAAATCAAGACGTGTGATGTTACTAAATAAAATTCTGCGCCTTTGTGCTTCAGAGAAAGCAATGTAAATGTTTATTGAAAGCTTCATAATGTAAAGCATCTTGGGGTAAAATTGTTTTAAAAGTTCCAAGCTAAGATAGTTCTGCATGCATGTATATCGCATTTACTTCTCATGGAGTATTACAGAACTTTTCCATAATCTTCATTCCAGGTCAGTAATCACAGCCGATACGTTAGTATGTTAATGTTTCAGCACCACTCAGAGTCTTTGCTCCTCCAGCATATAAAATGACTGCAATTGATGCCTTTGGTAGCAGTTTCTGAAAAACACTACCTGGAAATTAAATTAAACTATTTTCATCCATACTCAGACACCAATGAGAGTACCGTCTGTGTAAAAAGGGAGTGGATATTACCAACAAAAGGGGCACTGCATAGTGGTAGACCCTACAGCAAGCCTATTGACCTTATATTAGCTTATACCGTATTAGGAGATGTTTATAGACACTTCTCCCCACCTACAATGAAATCTTATTACTTCTAGTAGAACCTCCTACTTTGATAAATCTAGTTTGTGCTTTGTTTTTGCTAAAGCCAGTGTAACCATAGAAATAACAAATATTCAACACCTCTATCCATACACACTGAAAGAAAAACTCTGCTTCTTACTGTGTACTTATGTAGCGTGTAAATTAGTGTGTGTAGCCAACACAGAAGAACAGTATAGAATGGGAGACCTGTGGTTCCCCATCTGTTGTTCAGCTACAGTGCCAGTATTGTTATTAATTACAAAAGCTTTTATAAACATTCATCAGGATCGTAATGATATTGACAGACAGATAGAATTAGAGAGCATGGTTCTGTGATGAGGCTTGTGGTTCATCACAGATACAGACCCCTTACCTGTACTCTGGGCTCTATGAATATTTCTGTAATAACATAGAATAAGCACTGCAAATTAAGCATGACGTTTTGCCTGATCCTATTTGCTGATGAGATTTGTTTTGTAAGAAAGGGTTTAGTTATTTCAGAACAATCCAAAGGTAACTCAGATTCTAAAGTATAATGTCCTCCTTTAAGACATATTTAAATTGTATCTCTAGAACATGAATATTTTGATTTGTTAAAATGTATAAAAACCTCTACAAATTCCTGTAATATCAGATAACTCACTTGAGAACACCTTGTTCAGTATTGCTATACCAAATCATGGCACCTGACTAGGTCCCATTAATTAGATTTGTGCTTAATAGATACAGCCCAAGATCTGCAGTATTATTATCTTAGTTAATCACTTGTTTGCAATCATTTCATTTGGAAACCATAGATTTTAAGATGCCAAATTGCCATTCAGCTCCAGCCAAGCAGATAACCTTGTTCCCCTGGCAGTCCTTGCCGCTGCTATACATTATTTTGGGGCAGAAGGCCAAGCTAGTGGCACTTTAATGCCGGTTTAATTGATAGGCAGACGATCGCTTGTCCATATGGCACATCAGCCCCTGCATGCTGTGATAACCAACAGGAAAGCATCCTCCTTTCAGATCTCTGTTCTTGCAAGAGATAGGAGCCTAGTATCCCTAACACTTACAGGGGGGCATCTTCATAATGGCATTCACCTAAGGATTAGTGCATCCTGAGCAGCAAATGCAGACTATTTAATCACACTCTTGTTGGCAGTCTCCTTAATGAACTCCTACAGCAACATATGAATAAAAGGGCAATGATTAAATATGCCGTAATTTGTGCCTATGAAGTTATGAAATTGATCAATGCTCAGTGCACATCTCAGTCTAAGGAAAGGTGTCCTGGGACTGTGGGTGGCCACATGTCCTCTGCATCTTCCACTTATGCATCTCTGAACAGCTGTGAGTCTTCAATGCTTAGCTTATTTAGTGTACAGCTCATTTACTCCTAATTATCTTCATCCAGTGGCAAAAATGACTTCTAGGGGGCTATTTAGAGCAGCTTACGCCAGAAATGGGCACCAGTACCGCTCTGTGTAATTTTAAAGTTTGTCTTTTTAATTTCCTTATAAAATATAATTAAAGTGAATAAAACAGAGGGGACATGCTGTATCAGCAGCAAAATCCAAAATAGGCATCTCTATTTTACGGACCCCATTAATTGTTATTTGATTTCCTGATTAAGGACTTTAAACTTTTTTTTTTTTTTTTTTTATAAGTCCACTGGACCTTTTGTCCTTGAAGTTAAAATGTATTCAGAACGACTAAATGGACCACAGATCCTGTATATAAATAATGGCATTTCTAAGTAAGAGGTTCAAAATTTGGGTTCATGTGCCTTTAAAGCTGCACTACCAGCTAGGTATAAAATTTTACTAAGGTGTCCTGATCCCTAGGAGTCCTGGTGGGTGATACATTTTCCCCAAAGTCTCAGGAACAACTACTTAATTGATAGCCAAAACTGCTGCAAGGATAATCCCCTAGGACTTCGGATAGGGAGAGCAGCATCTCCATCATTTTTTTTTACTAGGTCATAGTGCAGGTTTAAATTCACAGCATCTTTATTTTTTATATTTTCTACTTGTACTATGATATTATTTAAATAATTACGGAAGCAATTACTATTACTAAGGGTGTGATATACTAAATGCATAATTTGCCCACAGCTTTTCAAATCTGTATCCACATCTCACCACCTGATCAGGTTAAGAAAACAAGATACAAACTATTTATATTTTTGCTAACTGATTGTATAAAATCACCCAAACACAGATCTGATAGTTAGGTGGAACTTGCATGTTTCAAAAATTAAACCCTTTGGCCCCTTTTTATCAAAATGCGGATATAAGGAATTTTAATCTCAGCTCTAAAAAAAATAAATAAATCACTTATCACTCTAATTTATCAGCTGGCGTGACGATACTGTCCTGAAGCTGTAAGGGATAACTTACCTCATTACCTGGCCACTCTTTGTAGATTGGTGAATCCGTGTGTCTGACTCCTGCCCTACTGTGCTCTATAAATACTCTGCCTGCACTTCCCAATAGGCACCAATTGGTAGAGAGCACGTACAGTGAAGTGGGGAGATACAAAGTGGACGATTCAAGTGATCCACAAAGGAGGAGCGGCAGCATCAGTAAGAAAGCATTATGCTGTAGCATTTAGTTTGTACCTGTTTCACACTCAGATATTGTGTGTGTGGCAGATGCTGTGTGACACTCAGTCAAGTTAATAAGTGGTGTTGGGTAAGGGTTGGCAGCAGGTGTGCACAGGTGACTGGCAGCAGGTGTGCACAGGTGACTGGCAGCAGGTGTGCACAGGTGACTGGCAGCAGGTGTGCACAGGTGACTGGCAGCAGGTGTGCACAGGTGACTGGCAGCAGGTGTGCACAGGTGACTGGCAGCAGGTGTGCACAGGTGACTAGCAGCAGGTGTGCACAGGTGACTAGCAGCAGGTGTGCACAGGTGACTGGCAGCAGAGCAACTGAAGAGGAGATCAGCATCAGTTTAAAAAGAGGAAGTCAGGTGAACCAAAATCTGCATTACTTGATTTTAAAATCACTTCATTATGGCATTTCAACTCTATGGCCATTCAGCATAGATTGAACAAGGTCTTGTCAACAGTGTCTGATCCACAGTAAGAAAAAGGAAGGGGATGGGAACTAGAGGGGATGCAATGGAGAGGGAAGGAAAGGGGATGGAGAGGGGAGGGGGTGTAGTAATTGGATAGCGCATACAGCAGTCTCACTCTAGCTTATTTCCAGACTGCAAAACAAAGTAAATAATACAGGGACCTGAGGATAAATTTACCTTTGGATGCAGGTACCACAGTGTTTTAACTAAAAAAAATAATTGACAGGGGGAAAAAAACAGAATTTTGAGATTTTGACCAGGAAATCAGTTTGCGTCAGGAAAATATGAATATTAGTGGAAACACTGGGCACATGTGCAGTGAAGACCCGTCTGAACTTTCAGTTTGCATTGGATGCTTTAACAGTGTCAAAATTGGCTCATATATCGAGGATTTTGTACTACTATAAATTGTTTCTGGTAACCCTACATAGATCAGACCTTTCAGGGGAACAAACAATCATTTTTAAATTAACTTGGAATGATAAATTTGCTACAATTAAACATGTTATTATGTATCTGCATAAGACCAACAAGGATATATATGCCAAACCTTAAATATTTTAGGATGGCTCAAATTGTTCACCTAGCTCTCACCAATGTGGTTAAGTCCCCCTGTCTGTGTGGGTGCAAATTTAAAATGACTTGAGATAGTCCTATAATTGGACTACCTGAATGTGGCCTACATCTCATCACCCACAACACATTATAATCTGCTGTAGACACACATGTCACTCACTGCAACTATGGACACATTTAAATCTGCACTCTTTCCCTCACCAATGCTAGCAGTAAGTGACAATACTGCCATTCTCACCAAATAGCTGAAGTCTGTGTTCGCATAGAGGAGACAATGGAATATGTTAATACTTCACAATTTGGAACAACTCCAAGTAATTTGTAATGAGATCTTCAGATTAGATCAGAATGAATTGCTTACTACCATATATAGCACTATTGCATACTTTGAAATATCCTGCAAGGGTTTTCCTTATCATCTCATGTTTATATTCATGAGCTTTCAACCAGGGGAAGGAGGGTTGGGGGGTGGGGGGGGGGGGAAGTGATTTAGCAGACCCCACCCCTCACTGACTGGCGTTTAGGCTGCATCTGGAGGTCGAGAAGCAGACAAGACCCTCTGCCTATCTCTGCTTTCAATCATGGTAAAATGAATTGTGTAACTGTAGATGAAAATTGTGTCATTTGAAACATTGTTTTAGTATGATAGTAAAAGGAAGTTATCAAACAAGCTTGTTAGAAACAATACATAAATCATATCTCCCAAGTGTCCTCATCTCATTTCAAAGGTGGTTTGCTCAAAGCTAGACTGCCACCTGCTAAAAGGTTGTAAAGGGTTGTGTTGGGATAAATTTTAAACAGAGGGGTAGCGGTGTGCGTTATCGACTTGTGATTGTCGCCCCTGATTTTTAGGTGGGCGAGGGGGATGATAATCACAAGTGGGACTTTTAAGAGGAACAGAGGAGCCTGAGACAATAGCATATCCCCCATGGGCAACTTAGTCCAATGTTTTATTAGGTGACAGTGCAGCTTCAAAGTCCTTTACAGATCTTATTTGTTTCCTCTACATCCTTTTTTTTTTAATAAAGTATTTTTTATTTTAACTAGCAATCTACACCTTCCATCTAAACTTATTGCTTGTGTCAGCACGCGTTTCAACCGTGTAGACCATACTTGCCTACTTTTAGCAAGTAAATTCTGGGAGAGGAGCGTGACTAGAGGGCGGGAGGGGGCGGGACACGGCAAAACAGATCATTTTGGCCCTGCCCCCGCGACGGAAATGCTGTTTTGTCGTGGGGGGCGGGGCCAAAATTACGCGATTCACCACAAATCGCGTCATTTTGGCCATGCAATTGCGGGATGCGGGACACTTGCCTGCTCTCCTGGGAGTCTGTGAGACCGACACGAATTTCGGGAGTCTCCCGGACATTCCGGGAGAGTTGGCAAGTATGGTGTAGACCACACAATTCGGATAACCATATACAAACTTTCGACCAATATCACATTCTAAAGCATCTCCTTGTCTATATAACATATCATACTGACATGGTGTATGTGTACACAGATGTGTGATTAGTTAATTCTCCATGTCTCTCCTGTTAGAGCTGCGCAGGGTTGTGAGCTAATTATCTCCCTGCTGACTCCCCAACCCCCCCACATTATCTTGATGAGAGTGAATAACAAATTGTGACTCAAACCAATGATGTCACACCTTATGACACTCAGACATGGCTTTTCTACTTTCATTCATAAACCTTTCATGTTTCCATACTTCATTAACTAGAGAAGTCCAGTGGAGAACACTGGATGGCTCAAACGCCATCCAGCCCCTAGCAAGAATAACCTTAGCCAAGGAGGCGAGAGTAAATATGTATTTAAAGAGCAGCTTATTAAGGTTCTTTTCTAGTGTAGTGCCGAATAGACAAACCTTGGGGAATAGAGCCGGAGTGACAGGTAATGTGGAGGAGATGTGACCCCATATCTTGCCCCAAAAGGACTGAATGACAGGGCAGGCCCACAGTAAATGCCGAAAAGTGCCCATAACAGCACCGCACTTGGGGCACTCTGCATTAGTGCGTCGTGTAATTTGGCTGGGGTTAAATATACTCTGTGTACTATATAGAAGTGTACCTGCTGATAGCGCAGGCATGAGGTGGCATCTCTGGTACCCCCTATCACCAGACTCCACCCCTCATCTGAAAGAACCCCCAGGTCAGTTTCCAAGCTAGTTCTAAGCATATCAAACCCCAGAGGGTGCAATAGGGCATATAACACAGTTATTGTCTTGCAGGAGCCCACAGATCACAGTACATTTTTAACCGGAGGATCTAAAACCTGAGGCAAGCCTCTGGAAAACTGAGCCCCCAGAGCAAGTCATAGCTGGAGGTATCGGAAGAACTGAGAATTAGGCATTGAGAAAGGGATCTTATTTGTTCAAAGGACCGTCCGTCTCTACAGCACCGCCCTCTGTAAACTGAGAGGCCAGGTAGTAAATTCGAAGATTGAGCAGGGTATCCTGTATTTTTCCTCTAAATCTTTTCAAATACCCACCTATGTGTTTCAGGGGTTGTCACACCAGAGCTGTACAGGACACATTTGTTGAAAGCCACCTCTGTAACCACATAGCTTATATTACTGTCTAATAGAAATACAATAAGCCACAAGGTTTTAAAAACCTGTCTCACATGTTAACATGTGCTTACACATTGAAATAAAATGCCAAGTTACATGTACAAGACATAGGGGTCTAGTTATCATTATGTAGGAGTACCACTCATTATGTATCACTGCAAATCACAGTTTTACCTCAGTGCTTTCACTGTTTTCCAGTGAATTGATAGCCTGTATATTGTTTAGTCCACAAAATGGAAACCTGAAATGTGTGTATGTGACAGTTACACTTTAACATACTTATTCATATATACACTTTGAATTTCTCTTTAAGGCAATGACAAGTGGTCTTTAGAGATCCATCAGATTGTAATGAGTTCTCTCACCCCACAGTACCATTCATTACCTATTTTCTTTTCCTGTTTCTCTTCTGTCTCCAACTGGCAATAATTTTCTCTACTTTCTGTGCTAAAATTGCACAATTACACAGATCAAAACAGTTTTTTCTAAGTTCCACCTCGTATCAGTCATGTAAATTTGCACATTAAGAGCCATTTCTAGGTCCCTGATGGATCTACCATTTGCTATGGAAATAAACTGCCATCGGCTGTAATGTCACTTCAGCTTGAAGAGGCAATTAGTGCTAAATATTCAGACAAACACGTACACATACACAGTTCTTTGCAGTAGAGGAAGATATACAACACTTTCCATCTTGGCAATAAGGGGGTTAATTTACTCAATTAACACATGCCATACAGTCATTATCATCATTGACCCTATGTCTATCAACATTTGTTAGAGGACAGGTTTCTAAAGGCCAACTGCAATTTGGCCAGTCATGTGATACCTATGCATTAACTCCTTTACATTTACCATCAGATTTCGGTACAATAAATTCTCAGTGACTCAGTCTTGACCTCCCTGGACATATATAAGCAGTGGAAATGTCACAAGAGGCTGTTACAGTAACATTTCAAATCCAATATTTAGTGCCTCTAAAGTTTTAGTGTGGGTCTGGGCAAACCATTTTTTCAACAGCTGCTGACAGGTTTATTTTTAAAGATCTATAACGAAGGTGGACCCAGACTGCATAGAGAGATCATTGTTTAAAATTCCAGTCCCTCCCACAATAGCAGTGCTTACCTCACCGCCTCTTCTTCCCTGGAGTTCTTTACACCAACAGTCTATTATAGGGGTACTGGTCTGCTAATCTGTCAGTTACATTTACACCAAAAGTTCTATGAGACTTTCTATAAACGTCAGTGTCCGTCCTTTTCTTTCTAACTGAATAATTTGGCTGAATACATGTATTCTAATGTTATCCTGCCTTGGTCTGGGGTATAACACTAATTTGAGGGCTTTTTTTAGACATTCTTTAAAGAAAATGAAAAAAAACATAATACATAAGTAAATAAAAAACATAAATAAATAAAATATCAGGAAAAAAAATCAGCACTTTTTTTTATAATCATTTGCTAGAAGTTTTTTTGTAAACTAGATGGTTTTGTTTCATGTCTATGCATTATGCTTCATTTTATCTCGACAACAGTGATGAATATAGCTACAAACCTGCATACTGGTAATCTGAAATATGCAGAGAGATAAGATGATCTGTGCCGAATAACTGATATAGAATGTTCACACAGATATAGAACAAGAATATATGTATAAATAGGATAAGTTTCCTACATTAGATGCCAAGGATCCATGTTTTTCTCCCCTATACTATGGAAACGGATATGGATATGGGCGATTGTGGGTGGTTATTTATTAAAACAACAATTTATTTTTATGGATTCTGCTACATAATAAATGACTTCTGAATAATGTGTATTACAAAGAAGAGGGATGGTACAAGTGCGCTAAACACGGATGATTTTAGATTAGTTTGTGTAGGTTCTGGTTAGAGATGGTCACTGACCCCCGTGTTTTGGTTTTGGATTCGGTTTTGGATCTGGATTACCATCGTGTTTTGGTTTTGGTTTTGCAAAACCGCCATTGCGTGTTTTGGTTTTGGTTTTGTTTTGTTTTTGGGCCTAAATTAACCCAATTTAGTGCTCCAACTGTTTTAGAGACAAGTAATCTAATTGTTGAGGTAATAAATCATCCAAAAAAACAGTTTAATTCTTCGTTGGTAGGCCTTCATTTATTCTACACACAAAACAGATTGTCTTCCTCTCCATCTATGCATATTGGCAATGCAGCCATCGTCTTTGAATGTATATTACACCCTACACTTATAGTTAAATATGTAAAGAAATGGAAAAAGCCAGTTTGGTTTCTGTCTCTCAAGGCCCCCCTCCACTTGTATAAAATACCAAAAAATTCAGCCATTATAGACTGTACAATATTAATTGACATGGAGAAAGCCAGTTTGGTTTCTGTCTCTCTAGGCCCCCCTCCACTTGTATAAAATACCAAAAAATTCAGCCATTATAGACTGTACAATATTATGAAAAATGGACAAAGCCAGTTTAGGGTCACTCTGTCTATGACACCCTACCCTTAAGGATAAATTGCCCTAACAGCAGCCTTCCAAAATGGTATGTGATATGGAAATGCTACAAGTCCCTTTCCTCTTTGGGGGTAGATTGCACCCTACACTTACATAGAAAGTTTTAAAAAGATGTTATCGGCATCATCTTCAGCTTAATCCTCACCCTCATCAGTGTGTACGTCATCATCACAGACTATCAATTCATCGCCGCTTGAATCCGCCATTAGAGAACAGTCAGTGCTTGGATGTCTTGGATGGTGAAGGCCTTCCTCGTGGAAGATGTAGTTCATTTTTATGAACATCATTTTCTCCACATTTTTGGGAAGTAACCTTCTACGGCGATCACTGACTAAGTTCCCTGCTGTGCTGAACACTCGTTCAGAGTACACACTGGAGGGTGGGCAGCTTAGGTATTGCAAAGCAAGTTTGTACATGGGTTTCCAAATGGCCTGCTTTTCTTCCCAGTAAGGAAAGGGACTGTCTGACATTTCCATATCAACTACCTCTTGAAAGTAATCCTCCACCATCCTTTGCATGTTTATACTCGTATTGGATGGAGTTATGGGCAAAGTGACACATTTTTTTGAAAAATCCTTCAAACCAGCCCAGATGTTAAATTGTTCTGGTCTGCCCCCTGCGTCTTCCCTGCTTCTTTTTTGGAAATTAAATTTTTTACGAGCAGCAGCTTGAGAAAGTAAAGGAGGACACGTCGTCAAGCCGAGGCCCAGTTCAGCGGCCAACTTGCTGAGCAATAGCTCCTTGCAAAAGTTCACATCTCGCTCATTTACAAGTAAAGACTCAATGTAGGTTTTAAACCTTGGATCAAGCACAGTGGCCAAAACGTACTGATCCGAGTTCAAGATCTTAATAACTCGAGGATCATTGTGAAGCGAATTAAGTGCTTGATCGACAAGGCCAACATACTTTGCTGAATTGCTTGCTTTCAGCTCCTCCTTCATTTTCTCAAGCTGCTTTTCCAATAGTCTAATTAAAGGAATGACTTGGCTCAAACTAGCAGAGTCACACGTCACAACTTCAAATGGTTTCAGCACCTTGCACAGCACTGAAAGGATTCCCCACTGTGCAACAGTGAAATACATCCCCCCTCCTTTCCCAATGTCATGGCTTGTGCAATATGCTTGGATGGCTTTGCGCTGTTCCTCCATCCTCTGAAGCATGTACAGGGTGGAATTCCACCGAGTTACCACCTCTTGCTTAAGTTGGTGGCAGGGCAAGTTAAACTGCTCTTGGAGCTGCTGTAATCTCCTACATGCTGTGGCTGAATGCCTGAAATGGCCTGAAATTTTACGGGCCACCGAAAGCATCTCCTGCACCTCACAGTTATTTCGTAGGAAGCTCTGCACCACCAAGTTGATGGTGTAAGCAAAACAGAGAATATGTTGGAAATCACCCAGCTGTAATGCTCGCACTATATTGTTGGCGTTATCTGAAATGACATACCCTGGGGAGAGTCCGAGTGGTATAAGCCATGCATCAATCACATCTCTCCGTTTACGTAACAAATTGTCAGCCGTATGCCTGTTAGTGAAGCCGGTGATACAAAGAGTGGCCTGCCTGTGACAAATGTTACGTAGTGGTGTACATGCTGCTGCTGTTCCTGCTGGTGAAGGTGAATGACCAACCCAGTGGGCTGTCACAGTAATATAGTCTTTGGTTTGGCCACTTCCACTTGTCCACATATCTGTGGTTAAGTGAACAGTGGGCAGAATGGCATTTTTCAGCGCAATCTCTACATTTTTACACACTTTTTGGTATAGTTGTGGAATAGCTTTACGGGAGAAATGGTGTTGCAATGGAATTCTGTAACGCGGACACAAAACCTCAATTAACTGTGAAAAACTAGCTGCGTTTATTGTGGAGATTGGACGCAGATCTAACACTAACATTGTAGCCATGGCGTCTGTGATTCGCTTGGCAACTGGGCGACTGCTGTCATATTTGCTTCCCCTCGCAAATGATTGTTTCACAGTTAATTGCTGAAATGTAGGACTGCTCATTTTATTAACCTGCCTCTGGGATGACGATTCACTCCCAGCAGCAGCAACAGCAGCAGCAGGACTAACGCTTTCTTCAGAGGAATCAATAATAGTGCCGGAGTCATCCAGCCTTAAGTGGGATGCCGGGCTAACTCCGAGCGCTACTGAGGATATTGATGAGGATGGTGTGATGGGTGTATTTTGTAGCCGTCGGTATGTCGGTGAGCGGAGGGTCTTAGCTGATGAGGGAGTGCTTGTATTCTTTTGGGAAGAACTTTCAGCTTTTCCCAACACTTTGCCATGAACTCTCGTTAAATGGCGTAATATAGACGAGGTTCCAAGATGGTTAAGGTCCCTCCCTCGACTGACTGTGGCTTGACATGCACTACAAATGGCTATACAATTGTTGTCTGGATTTGGGTAGAAATAATTCCACACATAAGAAGTAGATTTTTTTGTTTTATGCCCAGGCATGACAATGGCCTTTTTCTTGTCACATGCCAGAACTGCTGCCACTGGTGCAGGACTTACACAAACAACCTCATCCTCATCAACATCCTCATTAGCGCCCTCGTCGCCTACACAAATCTCCCCCTCATCCTCTTGTAATTCCAAAGTGGCATCCTCAATTTGGGTATCACCGGCTACACTCGGGCTATTAAGGCACACATCAGCAGAATGCTCACGATTAGACATCCCACTGTTGGATGGGCTCTCCACAGGGATTGTTGTCATTTGTGAATCAGAGCAAATATTCTCCTGTAATGCCTCACTGTTATCTTACAGCTCGGCTTTGACGCGTAACAGTAGTTGTGCACCAATTGTAGGCTGGGTAACTTTTTGGGATCTGCCACTAATAGCCAAAGGTGAAGGCCTCATTCTCTCTTTGCCACTGCGTGTGTAGAATGGCATGCTTGCAATTTTTTTTTTATCGTTACTTAACTTTTGCTCAGTTACACTTCTTTTTCGCTTCAATACAGTAAATTTTTTTGGGGTTTTTGTTTTTTGCACTAATTTGGAAACACTCTGTTGTTTGACATCGCCTTGGCCAGATGACGTACTGGGAACACTAACATCAGGACTGGTGACAGAACCTAGTTGCTCATTCTGATCATATGTGGACTGCTTTGAATCCATTCTGAGCGCAAACCACTGGGGAGTGCTAAAAATTATTTAGTAGATACTGCTGACAGATATGACTTTTGACAGCCAGAAATATTAATGCACAATTAGGGAGGACACCCCAAAAGCACTGAGGAGTGCTAAAAATTATTTAGTAGATACTGCTGACAGATATGACTTTTGACAGCCAGAAATATTAATGCACAATTAGGGAGGACACCCCAAAAGCACTGAGGAGTGCTAAAAATTAGTTGGTAGATACTGCTGACAGATATGACTTTTGACAGCCAGAAATATTTATGCACAATTATGGGGGACACCCCAAAAGCGCTTGGGAGTGCCAAATATTAAGAAAAAATAATAAACCTCTATCCTCCTCTCTGCACTAGCGATTTTGGTTAGAGCAATTGCAAGAACAATATTGTATTCTCTGTCCCTGCTCTAATCAGCCTATGACTACACCCTGCTCTCTCCCTCTGTCAAATGGTGATGGATTACTGTGGAGGCGTGTATTTATAAAGTTGAAGTATCGCGAGAACCGAGCCCCGAGATCCGACGACGTCACGATGACGTTCGGCCTCGATTTGGATTCGGAATGGGCGGGAGAGTACCGAGCTGCTCAGCTCGGTACTCGGATACCCAAAGTTCGGGTGGGTTCGGTTCTCGGAGAACCGGACCCGCCCATCTCTAGTTCTGGTATACCCTTGATTAGAAGAAACAAAAATACAAAATTGAAACAATATGGGGGTGTGCTTTTGCACCCAAATTAAACTACAAACTACATGTGGAGTGTGATATCCTCTGTTTCAAACACAAATACAGTAGAGTATTCATTCTAAGGATGAAGATGGACATTTAAAGAACACAGCAGGACTTTAGAGAGAAAGAAAATCTGTAATCTGCATTAGTTTTGTAAAATTTTAGGTCTACTCTAAAGATACACTTTATTTGATTATCTATTTGTTAAATTGGAACTGCCTGCAAAAACCTTGATTGTAGAAAACATTTATTGAAATACTTATAGAAATATTGCATTACCGCTGTGGGTCACAAGATGGGGATGCTTTTCCTTTCTATACTATCCCCATAGAATAGTGTTTCTCAACCTTTTGGCGTTCAAGGCACAGACAGTAATTTTAGCTTTGGGACACACTAAAATTAAAATTGAGAATGTGACATTGTATTAAGTGCTGCACAAGTATATCACGAGACAGAGGGATAGTTTCTGAAACAGATATATTTTGGGAGTCACTCTAGGCATTTATCCTTAACATTAAAAATAGGCAAAAAAGTATAGAAATATATATATATATATATATATATATAGTACAGGAGGAAACATGTGAACACAAGGGGAACATACAAACTTCACATGGATAGCGTCCGGGGGGTATCGAGCTCAAGGGCCTAAATGCAAACAAAGACAACAATGCTAAGCACTGTTCAACTTTGATGTCCTTTTATTTCTGTGTGTTAGTACTAGGTGCCACAAAGTGTTTCTTTTCTATAGTCCAAGATTACTAGGAAGAACAGCAAGAAATAGAACTGCATGTGTAAGCACAATATATGCTCTTCTTCACAACCACTTACAAATAATGATATTAAAAGGATTTGACCATCCACCTTACTCCCACCATTCTTCACTGTTTACTCCAGTCAGGTCTGAACACCTTGAAAGGAAGGATACTTGTAGAGGTTACTATACTCAAATATTCATCAACCACACTGATGTCTTCTGGGAGCACATACGAGGACGAGATGGAGAAGTAACTGGAGTTATTGTTATGTAAAAATGAATTAGAAGAAAACTGCAGTAACAAAAAAAAAATTGATGTGAAGATGTTTTAAGAATTATACTTTATTCTGTAAAAAGCAAGAGCCACTACTTAAAATTCATATTTGTCAGAGACTGTATTATTTAGCTAAATAACCCACACATAATAACTGAAGTGTTTACACTTAACTAAAAAAAGTTCACCACACGCTCTTTCACTCCTCTGCAGCAGGTTACCATGGTAGGAGTGAGGGGCTTTTCTAACAGAGCAGACACAGTGTAACTGACAGATTGGCAGACTTGCTTTGCTGAGATGCACTATGTGGATTGTGGATTGGCCCTGTTCCCTTGATTCATACAAGGGAACAGGGGCAGTGATGTCACAGCAACCCAGGTCCATGCAGCCTCAGATTCCAAGTATAAATAACTTTAACATGAAATCAGTTTAATTGCTTAAACAATTATTTTTCATAATATAACTTTTAATACAGTTTTCCTGCTAAAAAAAAACATTTAGTACAGTATTCATTTGGTTTCATTTTCACATTTCCTAATATATGAAGCAACTAATTTTTAGCAACAATTTCAACTGTGAACATCACTTTTCGCTATAAGGTATAGTTTTTGATGCAATTTATACATGTTACCACCACCAACTCCTATTTTGCAATACTAAAATCCAAAAAACCTTAATATGTAGTCTATAGCTGGGTCACTTCTTCCCTCTATCTCCTTCTAGCTGACTGACAGCAGGGAAGATGCACCATGTGAGCGTATATTTTCCCCATACAGCCCCTTAAAGAGTGGGAAGAATGGAAAGTTAGACTGGGAGAAGCTTCCAGCTTAACTGTACTCTGTCCTCCTAACTTCTGCTGTCACCACTCACAGGAGACAGGATGATGCCAGAGTTACCTCAGTGGGGCCCCTCAGATTCTTCATCCTGAAAGCATCCCTGCCTATTATTACCAATGATACATTCATATACGCATATGTATTATTTAGTATTTTATTGTAAAGTTTCCGACTTCGGGAGATCCCATGTGACAACATGGGGTAGGAGGAGGGCGTGGTGGTGATATTGTTGCGTCACAACAGGCTTTCATTGTATCCTGTACGCAGAATGCATTTTAATAGTATATCTTAGGTGCATACAGTTGTTCTGTGAGAACTACTGACACGCATATGGGTAATGTTTACATCAAAATGGTTAAACACGCATGCGTGTAATGTTTACATCATGCCATGTCGGTCATTATCAGTTGACATTTGCACCTGGCCTGTAATGGGTGTAAAAAATACTGCTAAAAACAAGTGTACTTTAGACAAGCACAGTACTTGAATCATCCGCATTTGCGTTGGAACACTACACAAACGGATGTACTTCCGAACATGGATAAAGCCCAATATGCTTTCATTATGGAAATCAAGCCAATTCAGAAGCATGCTGGGTATTGTGAATTTACAGACTCTAGATTAGATTGCACCACATAGTTAACTACCAATTCCATTCCTAAAAGACTCTCCAACAGGTCTTACAATTATTGAAACGGGAGAGAATCATTCTGGCAGTTCACCTTTCAAATTGATAGTTATTGTTTTATGTAGATGTTCATGTATCTTTTTAAATATCCTGTTAAATGATGTACCCTTGTATGGTACAGCATAGCATAGCTCTTCACAGCTAACTTTATTATTACTAACATGCTTTTATATAGTTCCAGCATATTCCATAGTGTTTTACAATTGGGTACAACACTGTAATAAGACAATACTGGGTATTACAGACAGACAGAGAGATAAGAAGGACCTGCTTAACAGCTTACAACCTATAGGACAATAGTAGTTTGATACATGAGATTAAGTGCTACATATTTCATATTGTCCAGCCAGATAGGAAAGATAAAACGTGCTTAGTGGACTATGAACCTTGATCATACCCAAATGACTGCCATTATCTTATCCAACAATTACCAATCAATCATTAGCATACTCAGTATATAGTTAAAATCAACAGCCACCATCACCATATTCAGAAAGCCTTGTTCTCTGCACATATGAAAGGACAATTACAATTCTAGGCTAGGAATGCATGCATTATTCTCTAATTAATGTGTGCAGAGGGAATACCACCATTGACCGCCATATATTATACAGATAACACCCCAACAATTGCCAGACATATACTGCACAAGGAAATCCTTATTGCCAACCACATACTAGAGAGATAACTGTCCATTACTAGCATATACTGCACAGAAATAACCATATTTAGTGGACACATATTGTACAGATCCCCCCTCCATTGCTAACCATACAGTATAATGCACAGGAGAGTCACATTGGAAAGCATAACTTCCTACAATACAGGCCAATTCCCAACCTTGCGCTGCACACACCTCCATAGCCAGGTATATATTGCAAACAGCTGTTACACACAAACCCCCAGATTTGTAAGTCACATGTTGCACAGAATTACCAGCAGCAATTGCCAAACACACCAACTCTGCTCCAGCTACATATGAATGGAGAGAGACTACTCCTCACACTGCTCTCTTCATCTTAACCCTGTCTCCGAATATTATCCCAAACTCATCAGCAAGCTTATCCTCAGGATCTTTGCACCTGGAAAAACTCCTACTGAAGACTACACTAGTGATTATTCTGTAACCATCATGAGTTATGTGGATATTCCATATAAGGGGTAAGCTTTCACAGGTATGAAGTTTTATTTATTATTATACTGCACACTTGTTGCTTTAAATATAGGCTGCTCTGAAATTACTTCAACAATTGAGAAAAATAATGACATGTAGGCTTTCCCTTAGAGGGCTGCCTGCAGACCCTCTAAGATGATCCTTTTTACCAGAGTATATAATATTCGGCCTCCAATTTAACTTACTTATGCAGTATGGATTAAATCATTTTATGAGAAGGGTTTTCAATACCATTACTGATTCAGCAATGACAATGAAACTGCAATAGCAAATTAAGTGGGAAGGATAAGGGCAGAGCAATTTGTAGTGGGTGGGAGGGATCATGTTGCATGTCACAAATTTATCAGACTGACTGCATGCACTTTTCATTACTATTTACATGCAAGATATCGTAGGTTAAAGCCTCCATGAAGCCCTTGACTTCACCAACCACAGCCTACTAACATGTAATTGTATTGTTTTTATGCATTAACAACAAGGTGTAAAAGAGCTCAACTTTGTTAGCTAGTTTATAGTGTATTTAAAAGCTACAATCATACCGAGTATAGGTGTTTCAAACTTTGCGCTTGTAAAGGTATTAGCTGTAAATAGATCTGGCTGTCTTCCACGTGATTGATGCAAGAAATACTATAAATGTATAAAATAAAAAAAATATAAAAATAAAAATAAATGTACTTACCCAAATGATTTACTACATCCACATCTTAGTAGCCAAATAGATCAGTCAAACAGCATAGCAAATAACCTAGAGAGGTTAATCAAACTGATGGGAGTTCAAATGTGACATGCATTGCAATGTGATGTCCAACAATGTGTATTGCGTGCACGCTGGAAGTGTCACCTCAGTTTGACTGAGTGCGGATAGTGAATAAAGGAAACTTTACTTACCCTGATGACATATCTGGAAGAATTCTTGTCATCTAGGTTGACTGTCAGTGAGAAGAAGACTGCTGTGCTGTAGACTCCTTGAGTTTTAAAGAGTAATTCATTAAAGTCCCACTTGGTTTTGGAATATTCTGGCAAATCCCAGCCTCCACAGTCATCAAGAACTTGAAGCATTGGGAGCGCCCCTAAACGGTCAATCTCCCTCATGTTTAGGCAAGATCTGAAGAACTCTTTCACCTTCCTCTCAGACGATCCTCTGTGCTTTCTTCTCACAGGTTGTAGGAGAAGGTGCTGTAGCTTTTCCTCATTCTGCTCCCCTATTGCTGCTATGGTGCCATAGATGAGCTTGTCCTCTGGGATCCTGTGCCTTCTCAACCAACCACCACAAGCAAATGAGTAGAAGTCAGTGCACGGTGGTATTGTTGGGTCTATGTTGTTGCTGATAAATTTGGAAGCCCTCATAAAAGCTTTTCTTTCCTGGCACTCTTCTAAGCACTGGCCATCCTGCTCCATAGCCAGATACTTCAACACCAACATACACCCTAAAATGACACACAGACCTGCTACAAAGACCAGCCCAGACAGCAGGCAGGTCTCCCTCTTGCTCCATCGCGGGATTCCTTTTGGCTGCTTTTTGGAGCTCACTTGGATGTTAAAGCCATTGGAGAGTGTGCTGCTGCTATTGTACTTGCTGATATACTTGACTTCCTGGAACTCATCATAGTGAGCTGTGAGAGAATAGGTTTTTTCCATGCCTATCAATTTTACCTCCAAAAACTGTGTATGCTGGAGTTCGGAGTGAGACTGTTGGAAAGAAAAGCCTTGGTGTTTCTGCTGAGTGAGCTGGATTAATCTCACTGCTCAGACTGAGAATGGAGAAATTCAGAGACGAACAGAAACCAGATGTGTTGTTTATGTTCACCAATCTCAGTGTCAGGAACCTGCAAAAAGACATAAGATTATTATCACACATTATCATCCATGGTTTCAATATAGCAAAGTAGATTAGCTCTTGCTCCACTAAACAGAGGTGCTTAGGGTACCAATGACTGACTGAACCTGTACGGCATATTCAACAACCTCTTACATTTAAGAGGTATGTCAGGGGTGCCAAACAAGCAGACTAAAAATACTATATATTATATTCTGCATAAAACATACATAACTAATAGCACTAATAGAATTTGGAAATGACTCACATGCTTTGGGGTATATTCAATTAGCTGTGATGTTCCTCCAAACATCACGGGTGAGCACATTTGTAGGTACTAAGTAGGGATGTGCACCGGCCACTTTTCGTGTTTTGGGTTTTGGGTTCTGATTACCTTCAGGTTTTGGGTTCTAATGGGTTTTGCCAAAACACCCCCTCAAGGTTTTGGGTTTTGGGTTATGATTTTTTTTTTTTTAAAAGGCATAAAAACTGCTAAAAGTCAGATTTTTTGTTTTTTTTCACTCCTACGCTATTATTAACCTCAATAACATTCATTTCCAGTTTATTCTGAACACCTCACACCTCACAATATTGTTTTTAGGCCAAAAGGTTGCACCGAGGTAGTTGGATGTCTAAGCTAAGCGACACAAGTGGGCGGCACAAACACGTGGCCCATCTAGGAGTGGCACTGCAGTGGCAGACAGGATGGCAGTTTGAAAAGCTAGGCCCCAAAGAGCACATAATGCCAAAAAAAGAGGTGCAAGATGGAATTGTCCTTGGGCCCTCCCACCCACCCTTATGTTGCGTAAAAAGGACATGCACACTGGACTTATACGGCAGGATCAGTGGACTTATACAGCAGCACAGCACAGGACAGCACCACTGGATTTAAATGGCTGTACAACTGGACTGGACACAGGACAGCACCACTGGAATTATGGCAGCACCACCACTGGACTGAGCAGGACAGAGCACAGGACAGCACCACTGGACTGAGCAGGACAGAGCACAGGACAGCACCACTGGACTGAGCAGGACAGAGCACAGGACAGCACCACTAATGAGCAGGACAGAGCACAGGACAGCACCACTAATGAGCAGGACAGAGGACACCACTAACACACCCTCCCTCTTCCCTCTCCAATGCCCGAGTGAAGATGGCGGCGGCAAGCGGGGGAATAATATGAATCCGGATTTCGCGAGATCCGACGGCGGGATGATGAGGTTTTGCCTCGTTCTGAGTTTTGCGATTGGCGGGAATACCCGAACAGTGCTCGGATCAGGCTCGGATCGGCACTGTTCGGGGGGTGTTCTGATTTGCCAAATCCGGACCCGCTCATCTCTAGTACTAAGGTACCTCAACATTGCAGATTTCTCACGGTTCCTTCAGTCTGTTATACAGAACCAGCAAATCTTTATTATTTACCACTTTTAAATGCAAGAGGAGGAGGAGGGGGAGATGAGCAAGGGGTCCAATCAGAAGCTGAAATATTTTTATTTGATTCTGCTGCCCCCAGCCCAGTATCACACAGTCAGCCAAAAAACATGAAGTCCTGGGACAAATAACAAACTTCAGGTCTCTGGCTAAGGGCATTAAAGACGTAATTTATAGTGTACTTAAATTCATAAAATATACCTTTTTTCTTTTTAGCTTTTAAGTATGAAAATCATAAACATGGAGACTCTAACCAATTTCACTCATTGTAGAACATAGAATAAGTAACAAAAACATCAGGAAGTTGGTGAAAAAAATTGAGTAAGATACTTATAGCTGATTAGTCATGTGAAATGCTGGAGACCAT
This sequence comes from Mixophyes fleayi, assembly GCF_038048845.1. Lineage (NCBI taxonomy): Eukaryota > Metazoa > Chordata > Amphibia > Anura > Limnodynastidae > Mixophyes > Mixophyes fleayi. The sequence continues at coordinate 133,552,187 of NC_134404.1, read as the reverse complement.
AAAATGCACCTATTAGCTGTGATTCAGAACCAGAGAGAATGCTTCTATGCTAGGAGAGTTATTCTCAGGAGGAAACTGTAAAGTGCTGGGAATAAAAAGTCTAATTCTCAAAACCACATTCGCTGAGAGCTACTTTAGGCAATTTTTAGGCTCCGCATGCCAGTGCTGCACGTGCAGTCCACAATTAGGCTCAGTTGGGCCATAAGTTCTATGCTTTTTGCAGTTTAGCAGTGACAGTGTTTTATGACTGTCTCCTATTGTGTCCCATATTAAACAGGATGTATTGGAAGGTACTCATAGAATATTGGGTGTCTTATGTATGCGATAATATAAAGTACATAAAAACACAAAGCCTTATAAGCATGTCATAAATAACTAATGTCAATAGTAGTCAGTGTGAGTTAGGGATGAAGGGAAGGTTTGAAAGATGACATGTTTCATACAGAGACCAGGGGAAAAAAAGAACACTTAAAAAATCAATGTTACATACAGTCCAATCAAAGTATGGGGATTAATGAAGCACATCCCCCTCTCACCGACCAGAATTCTAATTACCAGAGAGCTGCAATCTTATTCTGCACCATTACTACATGTAGAATTAACCACTGTTCCCTTCTCATGTACAGGGTTAGCTGTTCTTCTGAATTTTTGATTCCATAAACTGCTATAAAATGCATGTTTGATAGTAACTAATTAATCAAGTACATATCCATTCAGTAAAAAAGGCTGCTTAGGAATCTCCTAAACAGACAAATACCATGTTGGCGTACCAGATACTAACCTATAACTTGTGGTACATAGACAACAAGAAGGTATGACAAGAGGAGATCCTCTGGATTTTAGTCTCAAGAGAAACTGATTCTGGGGTGGGGGGAGTTAGTGCAGCATCGAGGAACTGCACTCCAGTGTTCTCCTTTCACTTGAAACAACGCCACGTGTTTTGGTGTTATGATCTAATGAATTCTATGTAAGGCTTAATTAAGTTATACATCATATCAGAAAATGTACTGATTTAATTTAGTGTATCATGCAATCACCAAGGTCTGTTCAAATTGCTGACCATTAACTCTTTATGTGTCTGTACGCTGTGGCCAATTACACTAAATTTGGGACATCCAACACCGCAGTAACCTAGTTGTCGAACAGGTGCATATAAGAAATAAGCAATGGTAATGCGTCACATCTTAGTGACTAGGGGGTGTCTGTCAGTTGTGTTCCCACTTAGTGACAAGAACACAGACGTTTGGAAAGGAAACCCGTAATCAGATTACTCTTTGGGTCAGATCCTTAAAGGTTTAACCCAATAGCTGCCTTATACATTCAAAATGCAAACCGAGCAGTATAATGTGAGGTCATGAAAGGCTGATCTCATATCAGTGTATCCTCCCCCACAGCTTCGGCATGTTTCCCATACCTTTCACACTCAGTCACAGGCAAGCTGGCAGAGCTGACTGGAACTGTGCATATCCCTGATTTATTTCCGTAATAATACTCTCACATCATTTCACTTTATGCTGTTCCTGTTCCTCCTATAAATATGTAACGTTCCCGGGCACCGAAATAGAACAACCTCATGGCCCTTCCACAGTAGACAGAGCTACGGACTGCCGCCAGAATATCAATGTCTACAAATAGGTCTCTCTGGCGCTGCAGGGTTAATGAAAATTAACCTTAACACTTTAGATTCCACAATAAGCCAAATCATATTGTCTATGAGATACAATCTAGTGTGTGCGTAAAGAATTAGAGGAAGGCAAGTGCTACAAGTATGTCACCGCAGAGCAAGCAACATTTTATACATTGACCTATTCAAAATTCTATTTTATAGGACGTGTTGCATCATATTGTATTATACTGTGTATGAGCTGCATTATTGCTAGATAAACTCACTCACTCTGTATGTTGTACATAACATAAAATGAGAGAAGCTGGATATATTACAGTAATCTTAACAAATGCTTAGCAAAATATGATTGCAAGCATACTTTTTTTTATTCCAATTATTGATCAAAATGTGGCTAGGTGTGACATGATTTGACAGATCTGTAGTAGATGCAATTAAGACAAAATTATTAAAAAAGTATTAGGGCAGACTGATTTTGCATCTTTTAGATGAGTTTACCTAATATTGTCTGCCCACACTAGTAGATGCTTCTTGGCAATGGTCATGTTAATTTATGTATAATACCCATCTGAAATATAAAGGTCTTTTCAGTGAGTTAGAAGAAAATCAATAAAAACAAAGCGTGAGAACAAGTAACATAGATCACATAAAATGAGGGGAAATTTCAAGTTGAGATTTTCTGGCAATAAATGAACACATTTTATACCTATTAGCAAAGGGCTAAGCTCTATCACATGGGCAGTTTTTTAAATAGGCAATTCATATATATATATATATATATATATATATATATATATATATATATATATATTTGAATACTATGTATTGGGAAACTCTAACATACATATACAATAGAAAGTTGATGTAATAAACAATTCTTTTAGTGCTCTCTAGAAGTCAGAAAACCATCAGATGAACGCAAGCCTCATTTAGTTTAAGCAACATGGTTTTGATAGTTATTTGCAGGATAGTATCCAGAAACAAATACATACTTTTGATTATTTTAGGGATGATTGCTATGCCCTTCAATTTGTTTCCAGGAAATAGGCGGTGAGGGATTATATATCAAAATAATAGCACATCTTTTATTCTAAAGATTTATGATGATCTGGACATGTATATGGCGTGCTGGTAATATTTCATACATCGTATTTGGTGGCAGTTAACTCTGAAATATTATAATTTTTTTCTTTTGTACTGAAGATCTTGTGGATGACTGTAATAATAATAGAATACAATGGTTACTAGACATTGCTTGGGCAACAACAATTTCATTAATCCAGTGAAAGGCAGAAGTAAGATTCTATCATTTTCAGCTTGTGACTGTATTGAAGTTGGTTCTCAGTCTGCAAGCTAGAGAGAAATAAGGGATATACAGAAATAATCCTTTTTACTACATTTTTGGAAATATCAAACCTGTGATAATAAGAATAATGCATTACAGTACGATTGTGTCTATCAGATGTATATACAAAGACAATGGCCCATGTCTTCTGAATAGTGTCTCTCTGTTCTGGTAATGAAATAATGCATCAGCCTAGAGTAGGTGCACGTAGGCACATTTAATGCGTCTTATTAAAGCATGAACACTTCATTATAACCTGGAAGAGAAACTGCTATATTTTTTGGTTTGTTATCAGTTTTCATCTTCTGTCCATTTTTTATCTGTACCAATGAAGGCTGTGTAAAAAAAAAAAAAAGATGGATACCAAAGTGAAAAAACACACACAAAAGAGCAAGTCTGTGGGCATTTTAAGGAAAAACCTCATAGACCAACATTAATTGCATTTTTCATCTGTAAAAACCGATAAAGAACGCTGATTCAAAAAACAGCTGTATGCACAGATCTTGGGTAGTAGCACTTTTAGCACTCGAGGTGCAGCAGCCTGGTGGTTGTCCGTTTTCTGTCTGCACAATGCTGTCTTGGATAAACTCTGGGTATATGCTCTATGAACACTTCCTGCTTTCTAACGTTGCAAACAGAGCGTGTCTGTGGTATTGTGGCGTTTACTCCTTGCACGTACAAGTAGAAGAAAAGCATGTTGCCTATTACTTGTAAACTTGCATGGATTATCTCATGTAAACAACAGATATTACCATTGATCATACCTCCCTCATGAGGGAGGTATCTCATTGACAGCTGCTCTGGTGAACGGGTGCAGTGTACTAGTGCGTGCTGCTGTGTTTGGAAGGGAAGTGAGATTTCTAAGGGGCAGCCTAATGCTTTACAGCGCTAGGCAGCGTTATGGGGAGTGGTCACTCCTCCATTGTGACATGACCACGCCCCCATCATGAAGTGGTTATGCCCCCTGTCCTTGTACTGTAATATAGGTAGGTATGCATGGACTGTAAATTTGAGAGCTACTAGAGAAACTTTTTAGTAGAGTGATCCATGTTTCTCCGTGCAAAAATTATTTCCTGTAACATTAATCTTACAAAAATTATACAGATAAAAAAATCATGTCAGGGATGTTTACCTTAAACTATTCTTGTCACCTACTCATAGTGGAGGCAGTCATTTTGTGGCTGACTTAATATTCACAAGAATGCTGCATATCATTCCAAGCGCTATCGGTGACGTGATTCCTCAGTTATGTCACTATTCCCTATTGACTTAATAGGTTCAGACCACAAAATGGCAGCCTTATCTGTGTGCAGGCAACAAGTACCCTTTAATGACTATGGTCTTATATATCTTGTAGTGGCCTAGACTTCACCAGTCAGTGGTAGCTCTATACACCTGCCCTCCCAGAAAATAATAGTCCATTTTTCTGAGCCAATATCCATCTATTTATTATTTACTATCATTTATTTATATAGCTCCAACATATTACGCAGCCCGGTACAGAGGGCATTAAATCATTCATACATCAGTCCCTGCTCCATTAGAGCTTACAGTCTAAATTCTCTAAGACATAAACACAAGCATTACCTATTGATGCTTCAGTACCTTTAAATAATGCCTGGAGTCAGAAAAGTAACAACTTATTCAGCACTCTGCAACATTTTGTTTAATTCATCCCTAGAAACCGTAAAATACACATTTACCCTACTGACAGCAAAACCATTATCTCTTGTGAAGAATTGTAGCAATTTATATGGAACAAATTTATACACACACACACCCAAAACACACACAGCATACTAATCTAACTTTCTATTATGAAAACTACCAAAATTCAATATTATTATATAAGGCTGACCATATATGGTATAAATCCATTATAGTGATATGTATGAGTTCTACTCTTATACATAAAATATAAAAATTGTTTATTTGTATGCATTCCATTTTCATTGCTAATCTACCTGCAAGACTGAGTGCAGGAGTTAGAGTTTATACTTTACATTTTCTTTTGTCCTGTTTTACAGGTAAGAGCCAGTGAACAGTGTGCCTGCCAGTATCAAAATATATGTTCGGATCTCGGTTTCAAGGTGTCTGCATGAAACTTAATAAGTACAAAAGACTGAGGGGTAAATTTCTCAAGCTGCGAGTTTCCGGACGGCTTGAAAAGTGGAGATGTTGCCTATAGCAATCAATCATTTATTTAGTATGTTCTGCAAAACGATAGCTAGAATCTGATTGGTTGCTATAGGCAACATTTCCACTTTTAAAACCTGGCGGAAACTCGCAGCTTGAGAAATTTACCCCGATCAATCATTTCACCCTAGCAGTACACCACCTGAAGCATAGAATTCCCAGGTTGTGCACATTTACATGTCTAAGACCATAGAGTTCTTTAGTGTGATCTTTAACTATAGTGTTGCATAGTTTTGTGCCAGACTGTAAACTACTTGAATGGACAGTGTGTGTCACTGTTCTGCATTTCCTCTGATAAAAGTTTTCTTATTTCAGATGCAGGCTTCTATCCCAATGGTCTTTAGGTCCAAAGCCATACAGACCATTTTTTATTATAACCTAAATGTCTATACACCAGTCAGAATAGCTGTGCAATGTATGAGAAAATGCAGTAAAGATATCCAGTTTGTGGAATCTAGGGTTATTCAACAGATTTTAGGAATGTTTCTAATTCAGTGAAGCTTTATGTGTTTATTGTGCCTAATTTTAATGTTTGTTTTTTTATGCATACAGGCGAGTCTTTTTGGTGTCTGACTATTTCAAGCACCAATAACACTTTAAACTGGGAGATTGGTTGCAACTGCAAGACTTTTTAATGTGAAATGTTTAAACAAACATATACAGAGAAAGACAGATCAAATTAATTCTAAATGTTTGCCTGTTTGGTATTTATTATATTGTGCTGTATTCTGCTTTATCTGAGAGTACAAAGCTTATCATCCACAAGCATATGTATAGATTTTGTGTGAGTATGTATATTGTGTGTAAGTAAATGTGTGAAGAATATACTCTAACATTTACTAAACTACAGAGAAGTTGATTCATTAAATGTATTGCAAACTACCCTGAAGTCCATTATTACCTGAAATGGTAAACTGAGATTTAACATTAGCCTCAACATCAGTTATAATTATAGTGAACACTTACCTTGGCACAGGTGATAGGGGCAGACAGCTCTTGTTCCACAGCTGATGCTGATGCTGTACTGAGTCTGTGGAAGGCACTAGTGTTCCATGCAGACTCCACTCTGTATGGGCAGCAGCGCTTAACACCCTGCTGTACCTGTCACTACACAGCCTCTGAGAGCTGTGCTGCAGCATATAGGAGCCTGGGGATCATAGTAGAGATGTGAAGGGGAGGGGGACACAGGCATGGGGGTGGGACAATGTCTGCCTATAACTCTCTCTGTCCCTGCAGTGTACAAGCACTAAAGCATATTATTCGTATTATTCCCATTATGCTAATCACTGGTTGTGGGCTCCAACCTGCCTTACATCATAGCCCAGCCCTGGGAAATGACTTCTTTTTAAGCAAGGGCATCATGTGTAACAGAGGGAGTGTTAATGCATTCTGGTAACATCTGATCTTACTTGAGCTGAATTAGTTAATGCTACTCCATTAATGATAGTCCTGTAGCTGTCAGTGCCATAGAGTATCTGCATTTTTAGCAAATAATTCTCTTTGTGACCTATCGAAGAGGGGGTTGTGTTCATATTGCTACCACGATTTTTGAGGGATTTGGATTATATTACGAAAAAAATCACTTTCTTAATCCACAATCTTCAGGGAGACTTCGTAAAACATTTTCTGCACAAAGCACTATAAATAAAAACTACTTGCTTATAAAATAATTTATTATGGCATTTTATGTGTTAAAATGTCCCAGCATGTGCAATGCACGTGGTTATCCAGGGCAAACTAAAACTACTCTTCTGTACACATAAGAAAGGATTTTAACTAGTCCAGACTTTTGTAAATACTGTAGCTGTTTTATGCTAGGAATCAATTCCATGTGCTGTACAAGCACTAAAGTCCTTCCTAGGGGATGACAGCCTTCAATGTACGCCCAGTGACAATAAAATCCACCATTCGGACTGTGATCTTTTATTGTGTGTATCCAAGAAGCAAACTCCTGCTGCCTGTATTCTGTTTTGTACAATACTATTTACGTAGATTAGACGCATTCTTTCTCATATGATTATTGCGTATAATTAAATTATTGATACCTCCTACTGAGATGCTTGTCTCCTATCAGTTCCCCTTATGCCCAGATCCTGTCTCTTTACTTGCTCGCCTGCTGCTGTGAGGAGTGATGGGTGACCTTGGATGATGGCCACCTGGGTTTACGCCACTCAGGAGACTTATAGGTCTCATTTTCCGAACACGCCGAAAGGTTATTCACTCCCGTGATGACCGTGAGTGGAAGGAAAGCGGGAACAAAGCTTTTCTTCATGAAAGATTAGCAGATTGCGCACCAATGGAGGCAGAATAGTTTTATACAGATAGTGTATATTATGTGACACCATAACATAAAATGAGAATGACTCCCTGGCTATTCCATTGCAAATAAGATAAATAATTTTAGTAGAATTTCGGTCTTATTTGGAATTTGACACATGATAACATGTGGGTCAAACATAGATTACTGGATATGCATTGTAATTGTCTTCTTCTTCAATATAGAAACACCGTAAATCCTAATGATAGGATCAAAGTTTATCCAGTCTCAGTACCTATAGCCTGTGTTCAAAAGTTTTCACTTCCATAGACTTTGTTGAATCCTTTTTTTAACAAGTTGTGCTTGTTTATGAAATCTTATTACTTTCAATAGCTATTTGATATCGCCAATACTAAGATTTGGAAGTTATGTATTTCCTAAATCAGAGAAAGTTATCATGTTGGTTCTCCTAAACAATGTAAGTTACAGCTTCAAAATAGTATAATATGAGGATGTTAATGGATAGAAGAAAAATTAACATTTTATAGCCCCTTATTCAGACTGGATTCATACCCTACAAGTGCACCCTTTAGTGGGTGTAGTTCTTTATCCTGATCAGTTCCACCATAAAACAAATGTGCCTCTCTTGCTTTCTTTTTTTAATATTGTACTAATATCAAACCTTATACATTCTAGATGGTACAGATTGTTAACTTTAGCTAGCCTTCCTATGTAGTATAAGTATCGTTGAAGTAGCTTCCCCACCTTCAGAATCATTCAATTGGCTTGTATATGCCCTCCTGCAACTATTACTTAATAAATTGCTTTTTTTCTTCCCAGATTCATTTGGTGCTGTTCTTGTCTTCGATTTATAGTATCTGACAGAGTTGTGTTTCTTTCTTCTTCTTTTTTCCCTTGTACAGCACAAAGTACTGTGCTTTCTGCATTGCTTAGGTACAGTTTTCTTACCATCTGTTAATGCATTTTATGTGCTGTATTCTGTACAGGTACACAGCATTCCTAATTTACATAAACCAGTCTCGGTGTTCAATTTGGACTAGATCTGCCTTTTGGTACTGAGGCTAAGATAATTTCCTGTGTCATTGGGGTCTCAGGGGATAATTGCTGACACAGGGCAATATTGGTTATCTTTGAACCATATTTGCCCACATACATGATAATGATCCTATTAATTTAGATAAAATCCTAATTATGAATTAGGCTCATTTTGGGGCCACCCACAATGCAATATTGAGGGGATTTCCTATTATCTGCTATGATGTAGCAGCGTGTGCAGCAAGCTCTCTGTTTAAACCTTGCACATGCATAATGTGCAGCAAAGTGACTGGAAACATTAGAGAGAGACACTTTTTTGCTGCTGATTTTCTCTAAAAATGTTTCAATGTATGTTAATAATTGTATATTTCAAATGTGATTCACTCAGACATTACTATTAAAGTTTTTTTTTAGCTCTGCACATTAACTTACTCTTACTCTAGAATTCTTATAAATGTAACTTGTTTGCAGTATTTAGGGTTCTGAATGTGTTTTTAATCTTTACCTGGTTTCATCATCATCATCCTCATTTATGTATATAACGCCACTAGTTACACTGTACAGAGAACTTACTCACATTGTTCCCTATCTCAATGGAGCTTAGAGTCTAGGCCTGAATCATTAAGGATCTTAACTGAAGAAACTTCTTATTTCAGTCTCCTGGACAAAATAAGAATGCTACATGAAAAAACAGTCAGTATTTAACTTATGTGCAAAACAGAATACTAATTTGCACCCCTTGCATTGTTACATGGTTTTGTCCAGGAGACTGAAATAAGAAGTTTTTTCATTTAAGATCCTTAATGAATCAGGCCCTAAATTCCCTAACACACACAGACAGACTAGTTTCAATTTGATAGCAGCCAATTAACCTACTAGTATGTTTTTGGAGTGTGGGAAGCAACCCACGCAAACACAGGAAGAACATACAAACTCCACACAGATAAGGCCGTGGTCAGGAATCAAACTCATGACCCCAGTGCTGTGAGGCAGAAGTGCTAACCACTAAGCCATCATGTTGCCCGTGGTTTGTGTACTTATTATACAACCCTTATGTTGTGTTAGTACTGGTTGCTCATTGGGAGATAATACTGTAAATGTTTAACACATTTGTTAGGCCCATTACAAATCAACTAAAACAACCTCACCAGAGAGGATAAGAATGTTTTGGAACAGTGGGACGGTTGGTTAACACCCCTTCGTCCAACTATTGAACTATTCTAGCTATAGCTTTGCAGGCCTGGATTTCAGCCCTGCAGTTAAGTCTGCATTGTGTCCATCCCAGGGCAAGTCTGTCCTCTCCGATGAGCCTGTGTTCAGGTTACATGAGCAGCTCTCTTTCCCCAAGCTGTATTCACACAGTGTAGATCTTTTACACGAAGCATCAAGTTTAGTTCTGTATATTCCCAATACACACATGAATGTAAACTGCTCTGTAATCCATAGCCATGTTAAACTGCATTGCAGATGAATATAAACATAAATATTGCTGTGTGCTCCTGTCACCAGTGGTTGAACACATTCCAGATTTATCACTCATCAATTACTATGAGCTTTCACTCCACCTCCTTTATAAATCTGGTGAGTATTAATACATCTGCTGGGAAGCAAGCACAGGGCACAGATGAGGGCATTGGAACTAAATGAGGGAAGATTGGAGGGTAATTGAAGGGGCACCTGATGCTGAAATGTCTTTTATTCTCTCAATCATGCAGAACTGTTAACATTTTATGGATGGGTTGCATTGTTTAATGTTATAATGGGCTAATCATAATGCCAGAATTCCTACAGTAATAAAACCATTGCATATTTGTAGTATGTCTTTTCATATTCATAAAGAGATTTTGCTCTTGAGAACTTTTTGCTCATATTTTCATATCTATTTGGTGGGTAGTGTACTGAAATATGCTGGCAATTAACTGTAATTATTATAAATTAAATTCTGCAGCTTCATCAAGACAATGGTCTGGGTTAGGCAACAGCAGAAAATACGTCTTCACAAGTCTTGTTAGATAAGAATTAGGCAATCTGTTATAGAGAATGTTGCATTTATATTAGGACACATTTGGCGAGAGCTCTGTCACCTGTCATACAGTAGAACTTGTTTTAACTATTAATATGTAGCATCTGCCGCATGCAGGACTGCACTTAATGTTAAATAGTTATGTGCATGCTTTGACTTGCTTAACGAAGTATACTAATATGAGGACAGTAGTGCGGGACACAGAATATAATGTTTCCTAATGTGATAATATGACAGGATAGGCTTACTCTGCCACCTGATCTCCGTTTTATATCCTTGGTCAGTTTATCTGATTTACCTTCCGGCAGTAACCCACCATTACTGGCCACTCCTACTGGTGTTCTTGGACACCAGACACTTGGCAACCTTGAATGCCAGCTACTCTCTAATTGTAGGAGGATCCTTGCTGCTCCTTTACCACCACCTGCTACAGTGCCTCTTTGCTGGTGATTGGTTGATTCCTCCTGGCCACTTACTATGGATCAGTACTGCTTGGTAGCAGGCAGAACGTTGACACAGAGATGCTGAGTTCAGGGCAGCCGAGGATGGATTAGAGTGTTAGCACCTATCTGTTGGCCACAGAAATACACCATGTAATAGGTGTCAGGCAGAATCTTGAAAGCAAAGTGATGTTTAGTTGCTCTTAAAGGGTCATTAGAAGGACTGTTTCACACCAGTTAGAGGTACTGGTGATCCTTCAGTAGCACAAGAAGGAATACAAGATACAGCTCTTGTTATAAAGTCTCTACATATATGTTGGTAGGGGGCGATCCAGCCCCTGCCCATACCTGGCACTACCAAGTCTGAGATGTCGTATTTAATGTTTAACATCAGGACGCAAGGCATTCTCAAAAATTGGATTTAACACAACATAAAGAAAGTTAACATAATTTACAGCACTTTGTGAATTGCCAAATTACTTGCTGTTTTATTATTCAGATTTACCTATATTTCCAGCACACAGGACACACAGGTTACAAAAGTTGACGATGTATGAACGCTGTGCATTCAAGCTAAATAGATGTGGTGGTCACTTTAAGAACAAATGATTAATTAACATAGAATTTCCTTTCTTCAAAAATGTTACAGAAACAAGCTGCTTCCAAGATGACATACTACTGCAGAAATCATTACATTTACAATACAAAATCAATACATTTACAATGATATAGGCTATATTAGGTGCACTGTGCAACTAGCAGAAATAAATGTATACAATAACTTACTTCTAAGTGATCCAAGCACAGATATATAATGTAGGATACTTACCATAATGTTTTAAGGCATGAATAATGTACAGTATGTGTGTTTGATGGTATATGTTATCTAAAAGTTGTCATTGGGTGCTTGGAGAAGTGAGATTGAAAATGTGAGACAGAAGGCAGGAAAAAATAATAGATGCAGTTACTGCATCATGTGTATATAAGCAAGAGTATGTACATTTTATTATTATTATTATTATTATTATTATTATTATTATTATTATTATTATCGTAGATTTGTAAGATTCCACAGTACTTCACAGGGGCGTACAGTAGGGAAAAAAGGTCATACATAAAACAAGGACATACATAAAACAAGGACATACATAAACAAAGGACATTCATAAAACAAGGACATACAATGCAGACAAAATAAATGCAGACATGAAAACAGAGGGTAGGGAGGACCCTGCTCATCAGAGAGCTTACATTCTAAGTGGGAGAGAGGACACAACTGAAACAAGAGGAGTTAGTGTGGTTCAGAGTGGAGACAGCTGTGAAAGTGTATAAGTGTTTATAGTATCATCATGGATAAGGTAAGCTTCATAAAAGATGAGATTTTAGAGAACGTCTAAAGATTTGAAGGCTGTGGGAAAGCCTGATTGGTTTTAACAAAGTAAAAGTTGGATTGAGACCTAATTTGGACCTAGGGAAAGTTTCTTTTTTGGACCTACTCCTCCAGTCTCCACAGTTCCCCGCACACTATTTATACAAGTTAGGCAGGGGCAGAGCTGCTCACAGTACAGACAGCGCATTAGGACAGACTGGCCTACCCAATCAGTACGTCAACTCCTATAGCTTCAAGACAGTATTGTTCAGTGCCTTTTAGATATTTTTTTGATGAATGGTGGGGATAATGTTTTTTTTTTTCAGAGATAAAAATATAATCCTTATAGCCACAATGGAGCTGCCAATGATATATTTGCCCTTAGTCTCATTCTTGAATATTTTATTATTGAGACTAAGTGCCACAGTATTTCAGGGACAGTATGGCATTAAGTCTGATTTGCTATCAGACTGACCCCACAGCACCAGTTAGCCCTGGTACATGTGGGTTAGATACAGGGGAACCTAGGACCACCTACTACAGGTTATAGAGTTGAAGCATAATTGAATCCAAAGCTTAAAATACAGTTCTACTTTGTCACCTTGTATTATTTACCTGATGTCCGGAATTCCACCTGATCCAACAGGTCCACCGTTTTCTGCCGCATACCGGCGATGCTCATCACACTCGCACTAGCAGTGTGTTTTCAATCAAAAACCCGCTGCCTTGGCAGATGTGAGTAGAGTATTGACGGATTGCATCAATATGACATGTAGCAACAGATCGCAGGCATGCCTGCCATGCACATTCTGCTTGCTCAATTAAAGTCCCTCCAACCCAAGATGGCAAATTGATGCAGAGTGGTGAAACAGAGTATAATTAATATATTTAAGTACATTATAAGTAAACACTTCAGTTATTTCAGGTATTGTTAACATTTTAAATACTGTATGTTAATGTTAAATTACTCTTCGACCCTATAGAAGTGAAAAAAGAGCTTAAACTTCTTTTTTTTCTAGTGAGCACTAACCTAGATTTTCAGATCCAGTAGCTCTAACTCCTGCAGTGGGAATCTTGGTGATGCTATCACCAAGTTTACTTATATGCCACATTTCCGTATCATGCAGATAATATTCAGCATTTTATTGAATGCTGTGCTGCAGTGATGAAGTGACCAGAAACTGTCAATAATGGTTCTTGGCTTCTCCACCATATCTGCTCATCATGTGGCTAGGAAAAGAGTCAGTCCCACAGCTATAAACGTGTGGCCTGATGCTTGCATGTTAATGAATGTTTATAAGCATTCATTGATTTGACACCGTTAGACTGGACATAGACCAAAAAGAGTTTTTATCATATATCTTTTTTTTACTCAAGAGCAGGTTATAGATTATTGAACACGTTTATGGAACTCACGATTATAATGCATTATATTATAAATTATCTTAATATGCCCTTGATAAGGTCTCCTATTTTAGAAGTCTTTTTTTTTTTTGTTGATGGCACATTTAAAGCTGGCGATACACATCCTGATCCAGTACAGAAGAGTCGAATGTCAGGGTCACTGTATAATTTGGCTACACACATCAGTTGCCCAGTTAGATGAGATCCAACTGTTCAGGTCAAGCAGCTGGATCATTTCCAGCTTACATTGTGGCCTGTTAGTCCAGATGTGGAATTAAGGGGTATTAATGCTGGGCAGCAGTGCAAATGCCGTTGTGAAATCATGTGTCTCTTTTTTCTAAATTGCGCTAGACAATATGGTAAAGCGCCTGGTTTAGAATGTCAACATTTCAAAAACTATGGGGTAGAAATGTTGCTATTCTAAGCTTATTTATGTAGCACACTCAATGCGTACAGCAAAATGATTTTGCACCAATGTGCCTGGATGATCATCAAGGGGCTCATCCACTGTCATCTCTTGGGAAACACCTCCCCATGCTAGAAGCTCATCTGGGTGTACAGATAGATAAAACAATCTGAAGAGGTATTCTGTGCAAATGTGTAGCAGTCATGTAAAAGTCCATCCACCTGCCACCTTAGTGCCACCCTTTCATAAAGTAAACTTTTCTGTTTTTCTCCTTAAATACTGTTTGGTTTATAATTTATGATTTCAATAATTCATGAGGGTGAGAGGACATTAAAGCTGTTTTTATTACATGTCACTTTTGTATATGTGAAGCATTTTATTACTTTGCTCAGAGCGTGCCTAGAAATGAGCTTAACGCCACATGAAGCTGCAAAATATGTGGTAATGACTGTGTGTACCTCCACAGAGCAAGGAATGGCCATAAAAATGTGCCCATACACTCCTTTTTTTAATTTCAATAAGGCAGCTCTGGAAACAAAAATCGTGGGTGCACTAGCTATGTCATTTGTAAAGAAAACCTAAATACTTTGCAAAGGAAAGCTTCTGCTCCTCTGCAAATACCGCCATCTTGCTCTGCAAAGCTACAAGCTTTAGCAGAAACATAGGCACAACTGTGGAGGAAGAATGGAAGTATAGAGACAGGGATGGAGGAGCCACTAGCTGGGGCAGTCCAATGCTTCCTCATGCAGTAGAATCTATACCTCCTGCATTGTCTGAGGAACAGAGAAGTGGAAAGTGAAGTTAGAGTCTGACACTTGAGGAGAGATTAGCGTCAGAGGAGTAGAAGACTTGAATTGCAGCATGAAAGAAGGGAGATGTGGCCACTGCTGGGACCACAGCATTACCAAGCGGAGCCAATGGAAGGAGAAAAGCATTGTAGCCATGCCCACTGAGCCTGTGAGAGAGCATAAGAATCCCTAAGAGAATGAGTGCTGTGGAGAAGGGTGCTGTAGAGAAAGGCAATGTCAGAGAGGACAACAACATTACAGTCAGACTGAAAGGGATTAGAAGGGTTATAAACCTCTAAAAGCTACAAGTGTTACAAAGAAAGCTGTCAACCTTACAGCAGCCACTCCTGCTAAATAGCTGACAATATAATATAGGATCTGCTAGGTTACTAGTGGGGGCTACCAGAATCACAGAGGGAACTGCCATTCCCACAGGGAAGTCTGCCATTGCCAGAGAATAAACTGTCAGAAAATGAGTGCAAGCTCCCGTCTAGAGGGAGTTCAGGTCCTGTCTGGACCCAGTTGTTTGCAGAGTGTCCTGATTTGTTCCAGGTGCCTGCTTTGGCTACTACTTCTACTTTACGGTCTCTTGAGGAGAACCCAGGGCACCAATTCAGGCATTTGATCAGTGTTTCAAATGCCCACCAGGTTACCATAACAGGTCAGTGTCCACAACAAGTGTATGTAACCCGCAACATACTGCATAGTAACATTTACGTGGCTCATCAACAGTACTGCAGTACGCCTTGCACATATCTGTTCCAGCCACATTACCCTCATCATTATTTTCTTATCATCAATAATCACAGTTGTAAGGGACTACTAGCCACATCATTGTCTTCTTGTTAGCAACAAGTACTATTGTTGGGACTACAACCCCTTTCATTCTTCATTGTTGTTATTATAAAGGGGCTCAGTGTGAATGTAGCATTGTCTTCATATTATAATTATTGTAGTGCCCCTCAACACTAAATGTGGCTACCCCGCCTTTAGCTTAAAAAAAGGGTTTACACCTACAGATAATTCTTCCAGTTGTATATGTTTCCATTTCATCCATGTTTGCTTGAAGAGATTTTAGCCCTGTTAGGGTTTGTGCCTATATGTTTTGATGCTCACATCAAGCCAGGAACAAGGTGTGATTGGTTGTATGTAAGGGGTGAGACATTGGTTATCATAGTCATTGCTAATTAAAAGCTATTTTCCTTATTGTCATTGCTAATTACACCATTATCACCAATGCTGTTGCTGATTCCTCTATTGAATGTTATTATCAAATGTAATTATTTAATGCCATTACATCATGCTCTATCATTGTGTTAGTTTTCAACTAATTTGTTGCACTGAAATAGTACAATTATTAACATAGATTTGTAAAGCGCTACAGTGTTCTGCAACACCATACAGTATGGAAAACATGCATAAAACAGGGACATACAAGGTAGACAAAATAAATGCAGACATGGAAAGGGTAAGGAGGGTCCTGTTTATAAGAGAGCTTACCTTCAAAGTTGAGGAGGGCACAGCTGAAACAAAAGGAGCGAGTGGGGTTCAGAGTGGAGTTTGGGACAGTTGTTGAGACATTAGCGTGAGTAGTATCAGTGAGGACAAGGTAAGCTTTTTAAAAAAGATATATTTTTAGAGAATGTCTAAAGATTTGAAGGCTGTGGGAAAGCCTGATTAGGTCTGGTAGCAAATTTCATAAGTGGGTAGCAGCATGGGAGAAGTCTTGTAGGTGAGAGTGCGAGGTACTATTCTATTATCACATTATTAGCATTTAATAAGTACAGTTATCTCAGCCACATTATTTTGTCTTATCCTTTATTTCCTACTTTATCAATTTTTCCATTGCTTGTTCATTTGATAAATTTGCCAAGTGGATTTACCATTTTAATTGGTGTGTATGAATCATCACCAGTCATTTATAGTAACTGGGGCTGGTAGACCTTGCCAAGATCTACAAAACATGACTTGGATGGAGGCACTGCGTTTAAGAAGAGGTGAGAGTAAGATTTACCTTCCATCCCCACTCCAGGGGCTACAAATATGTCCAAAGGCAGCAAAGATCAGACATCAACCAGTGCTATCAATGAGACACATACTGCTTCATCCTGGCCATATGGGAAAGTCCATTCATAGGTGCACAAATTATAGGATAATAAAAATATTAACACTCATAAATGAGACAGAAGCGAGCAGTAATTTAGGGCAAAAACGAATATTTCATTAATGTGGTAGTCAAAAGTAATAGTAGACAGGACCTTGGAAATTTTCTCACAAATGGTTACATCATCATAATCATCAGCTATTTATATAGCGCTACTAATTCCACAGCGCTGTACAGAGAACTCACTTCAGTCCCTGCCCCATTGGAGCTTACAGTCTAAATTCCCTAACACACACACAGACTGAGAGAGACTTAAGGTCAATTTAATAGCAGCCAATTAACCTACTAGTGTGTTTTTGGAGTGTGGGAGGAAACCCACGGAAACACAGGAGAACATACAAACTCCACACAGATAAGGCCATGGTCGGGAATCAAACTCATGACTCCAGTACTGTGAGACAGAAGTGCTAACCACTAAGCCACCATGCTGCCCACATCAAGTGTTACATAATGAGTTTGCATGATCGCCCTTCCCAAAAGTGTGCTTTGTTTTCACTTCTGCATACACAAGGCTGTCAAGTAGGGGAGTCAATGCAAAATGAAATACATTGCACATCCATATGTTTTCCATATGTTTTGCAAGTAGTGTAAGTGCCTCTTATGTTTGGAAATACAGCATTTGAAATAATTGTTGAATGCCTGTCGCCTTTATGTACACTGTACACAAAAAATACATTCTAGATGATGCAGATTCTGATGTGCATTGTAAACATGTTTCATATTCTCAAATGTGCCTCAGTACAATGAAATATAGCAGAGATAAGCCATGAGTCACATATTAATGGCAGAAAATGTGCAGGCTCTTAGTAGAGTGACATCAGCATTTAATGTGTAGGACATATATCCCTGAGAGGCTGCCGTTAACAACTTCACTTCTGGAAGTAAACAGTGTTATGACTAGAGATGAGCGCACTCGGATTTCTGAAATCCGAGCCCACCCGAACGTTGCCGATCCGAGTCGGATCCGAGACAGATCCGGGTATTGGCGCCAAATTCAAATCTGAAACTGAGGCTCTGACTCATAATCCCGTTGTCGGATCTCGCGATACTCGGATCCTATAAATTCCCCACTAGTCGCCGCCATCTTCACTCGGGCATTGATCAGGGTAGAGGGAGGGTGTGTTAGGTGGTCCTCTGTCCTGGTAGATCTCGTGCTGTGCTGTTTAGTTCTGTGCTGTGCTGTTTAGTTCTGTGCTGTGCTGTGTTCTGCAGTATCAGTCCAGTGGTGCTGTGTCCTGTGCTCTGTCCTGCTGAGTTCCGTAGTGCTGCTGGGTCCTGTGCCGTGTCCTGTTCAGTCCAGTGGTGCTGTGTCCTGTGCTCTGTGCTTCTAAGGGCATAGTTATTTCCCCATTATTCCCAAGTTTTTAAAAAATAAAAAAAAAGTTAAAAAAAATTAAAAATTAAAAATTAAAAAAAAAATATATAATTATAACCAAACTTGCAAAACCAATCCAGCAGTATAAGTCCATTGGTACTGCAATATTACAAAGTTCACACATTCTGCAGTATCAGTCCAGTGGTGCTGTGTCCTGTGCTCTGTCCTGCTGAGTTCCGTAGTGCTGCTGGGTCCTGTGCCGTGTCCTGTTCAGTCCAGTGGTGCTGTGTCCTGTGCTCTGTGCTTCTAAGGACATAGTTATTTCCCCATTATTCCCAAGTTTTTAAAAAATAAAAAAAAAGTAAAAAAAAATAAAAAATTAAAATTTTAAAAAAATATATATAATTATAACCAAATTTGCAAAACCAATCCAGCAGTATAAGTCCATTGGTACTGCAATATTACCAAGTTCACACATTCTGCAGTATCTTGTGCTACATATAATGGAGACCAAAAATTTGGAGGATAAAGTAGGGAAAGATCAAGACCCACTTCCTCCTAATGCTGAAGCTGCTGCCACTAGTCATGACATAGACGATGAAATGCCATCAACGTCGTCTTCCAAGCCCGATGCCCAATCTCATAGTACCGGGCATGTAAAATCCAAAAAGCCCAAGTTAAGAAAAAGTAGCAAAAAGAGAAACTTAAAATCATCTGAGGAAAAACGTAAAGTTGCCAATATGCCATTTACGACACGGAGTGGCAAGGAACGGCTTAGGCCCTGGCCCGTGTTCATGACTAGTGGTTCAGCTTCACCCACGGATCTTAGCCCTCCTCCTCCTCCCCCCCCTACAAAAAATTGAAGAGAGTTATGCTGTCAGCAACAAAACAGCAAACAACTCTGCCTTCTAAAGAGAAATTATCACAAATCCCCAAGGCGAGTCCAAGGATGTTGGTGGTTGTCAAGCCTGACCTTCCCATCACTGTACGGGAAGAGGTGGCTAGGGAGGAGGCTATTGATGATGTAGCTGGCACTGTGGAGGAACTTGATGATGAGGATGGTGATGTGGTTATTGTAAATGAGGCACCAGGGGGGGAAACAGCTGATGTCCATGGGATGAAAAAGCCCATCGTCATGCCTGGTCAGAAGACCAAAAAATGCACCTCTTCGGTCTGGAGTTATTTTTATCCAAATCCAGACAACCAATGTATGGCCATATGTAGCTTATGTAAAGCTCAAATAAGCAGGGGTAAGGATCTTGCCCACCTAGGAACATCCTCCCTTATACGTCACCTGAATAACCTTCATAGTTCAGTGGTTAGTTCAGGAACTGGGGCTAGGACCCTCATCGGTACAGGGACACCTAAATCCCGTGGTCCAGTTGGATACACACCAGCAACACCCTCCTCGTCAACTTCCTCCACAATCTCCATCAGATTCAGTCCTGCAGCCCAAGTCAGCAGCCAGACTGAGTCCTCCTCAATACGGGATTCATCCGAGGAATCCTGCAGCGGTACGCCTACTACTGCCACTGCTGCTGTTGCTGCTGTTAGTCGGTCATCTTCCCAGAGGGGAAGTCCTAAGACCGCTAAGTCTTTCACAAAACAATTGACCGTCCAACAGTCGTTTGCCATGACCACAAAATACGATAGTAGTCACCCTATTGCAAAGCGTATAACTGCGGCTGTAACTGCAATGTTGGTGTTAGACGTGCGCCCGGTGTCCGCCATCAGTGGAGTGGGATTTAGAGGGTTGATGGAGGTATTGTGTCCCCGGTACCAAATCCCGTCGAGATTCCACTTCACAAAGCAGGCGATACCAAAAATGTACAGAGAAGTACGATCAAGTGTCCTCAGTGCTCTAAAAAATGCGGTTGTACCCACTGTCCACTTAACCACGGACATGTGGACAAGTGGTTCTGGGCAAACGAAGGACTATATGACTGTGACAGCCCACTGGGTAGATGCATCCCCTTCCGCAGCAACAGCAACAGCTGCATCAGTAGCAGCAACTACAAAATGGCTGCTCGTGCAAAGGCAGGCAACATTGTGTATTACAGGCTTTAATAAGAGGCACAACGCTGACAACATATTAGAGAAAATGAGGGAAATTATCTCCCAGTGGCTTACCCCACTTAGACTCTCATGGGGATTTGTGGTGTCAGACAATGCCAGTAACATTGTGCGGGCATTAAATATGGGCAATTTCCAGCACGTCCCATGTTTTGCCCACACCATTAATTTGGTGGTGCAGCATTACCTCAAGAGTGACAGGGGTGTGCAGGAGATGCTTGCGGTGGCGCGCAAAATTGCTGGACACTTTCGGCATTCAGCCAGTGCCTACCGCAGACTAGAGGCACATCAAAAAAGCATGAACCTGCCCTGTCATCACCTCAAACAAGAGGTTGTGACGCGCTGGAACTCCACCCTCTATATGCTGCAGAGGATGGAGGAGCAGCAAAAGGCCATTCAGGCCTACACAGCCACCTACGACATAGGCAAAGGAGTGGGAATGCGCCTCAGTCAAGCGCAGTGGAGACTGATTTCCGTGTTGTGCAAGGTTCTGCAGCCATTTGAACTTGCCACACGAGAAGTCAGTTCCGACACTGCCAGCTTGAGTCAGGTCATTCCCCTGATCAGGCTGTTGCAGAAGCAGCTGGAGAAAGTGAGGGAGGAGCTGGTAAGCCATTGCGATTACACCAAGCATGTAGCTCTTGTGGATGTAGCCCTTCGTACGCTTTGCCAGGATCCGAGGGTGGTCACTCTTTTAAAGTCAGAGGAATACATTCTGGCCACCGTGCTCGATCCTCGGTTTAAAGCGTATGTTGTGTCTCTGTTTCCGGCGGACACAAGTCTACAGCGGTGCAAAGACCTGCTGGTCAGGAGATTGTCCTCTGAAGAGGACCGTGACATGCCAACAGCTCCACCCTCATTTTCTTCCACATCTATGGCTGCGAGGAAAAAGCTCAGTTTTCCCAAAAGAGGCACTGGCGGGGATGCTGATAACATCTGGTCCGGACTGAAGGACCTGCCAACCATTGCAGACATGTCTACTCTCGCTGCATTGGATGCTGTCACAATAGAAAAAATTGTGGATGATTACTTTGCTGACACCATCCAAGTAGACATGTCAGACAGTCCATATTGTTACTGGCAGGAAAAAAAGGCAGTTTGGAAGCCCCTGTACAAACTGGCTCTATTTTACCTGAGTTGTCCCCCCTCCAGTGTGTACTCGGAAAGAGTTTTTAGTGCAGCGGGGAACCTGGTCAGTGAGCGGCGAAGGAGGTTGCTTCCTCATAACGTTGAAAAAATGATGTTTATAAAAATGAATAATCAATTCCTCAATGAAGTACAGCACTGCCCTTCAGATACTACAGAGGGACCTGTGGTTGTGGAGTCCAGCGGGGACGAATTGATAATGTGTGATGAGGAGGAAGTACACACTGTAGGGGGAGAGGAATCAGAGGTTGAGGATGAGGACGACATCTTGCCTCAGTAGAGCCTGTTTAGTCTGTACAGGGAGAGATGAATAGCTTTTTTGGTGTGGGGGCCCAAACAAACCAATCATTTCAGCCAAAGTTGTTTGGTAGGCCCTGTCGCTGAAATGATTGGTTTGTTAAAGTGTGCATGTCCTATTTCAACAACATAAGGGTGGGTGTGAGGGCCCAAGGACAATTCCATCTTGGAACTTTTTTTTTTGCATTATATGACCAATCAACAGTCGTTTGCCATGTTCAAAAAGTAAAACCAAATTTAAACAAATTCAAGAAATTAAACCAAAAGTAAAATGCCCTGTCATAATTTAAAACAAGAGGTATTGACGTGCTCTAAAACTACTGTATTGTTGTTTATATTTTATAAACACTACACTTGAAAGCTTGAGTCTTTCAATAAAAAAGTAACTGTCCATTGCACGAATATTTGCAACAGGGACAATTTTAGGGTTAAGAAAGTCAACTAATAACACTTCGACGCTGTCTGTCTTTATAAACACTACACTTGGAAGTTGGAGGAGGTATTGTGGCCCCGGCACCAAATTTACTACCGGGGCCACTCCACTGTGCAGTCCATATTTAGGTGTATCAGATATTAAACAACGGTGACAGTTGATGCCCAATTTTTTAATTATATTGTGGCCTCGGTACCAAATTGTGTACCGGGGCCACCACACTACGCAGTCCATACCCTTTTTTGGTGGAATTCTGACCCGTGGAGGGTTTTTTAATTATATTGTGGCCTCGGTACCAAATTGTGTACCGGGGCCACCACACTACGCAGTCAAGATAGATAGATGCGTATCATAGATAAAGTACATTCAGTGGTGTGGGGCAAATTGAAAAATATTCAAAATGCACTGACATTATCAAAAACAAGAGGTTGTCACACGCTAAAACTCCAACATGTATATGATGGAGAGGATGGAGGAGCAGCCGTATGTGCAGTGTAATGCAGACCTGTTGAAGGTTTTTTATATATTTTATTGTGGTGCCCAGTGCCCACTCCTCTACGCAGTCCAGATACATTTATTGGTGCGAATCATAAAAGTTCAGGGTTTTTAATATATATTGTGGTGACCCACTCCTCTACGCAGTCCAGGTACATTTATTGGTGCGAATCATACAAGTTGATGGTTTTCTTATTATATATATTGTGGTGACCCACTCCTCTACGCAGTCCAGATACATTTATTGGTGCGAATCATAAAAGTTCAGGGTTTTTAATATATATTGTGGTGACCCACTCCTCTACGCAGTCCAGGTACATTTATTGGTGCGAATCATACAAGTTGATGGTTTTCTTATTATATATATTGTGGTGACCCACTCCTCTACGCAGTCCAGATACATTTATTGGTGCGAATCATACAAGTTTAGGGTTTTTAATATATATTGTGGTGACCCACTCCTCTACGCAGTCCAGGTACATTTATTGGTGCGAATCATACAAGTTCAGGGTTTTTAATATATATTGTGGTGACCCACTCCTCTACGCAGTCCAGATACATTTATTGGTGCGAATCATACAAGTTCAGGGTTTTTAATATATATTGTGGTGACCCACTCCTCTACGCAGTCCAGGTACATTTATTGGTGCGAATCATACAAGTTGATGGTTTTCTTATTATATATATTGTGGTGACCCACTCCTCTACGCAGTCCAGAAAGATACCTCGTTGCAACGTTTTGGACTAATAACTATATTGTGAGGTGTTCAGAATACACTGTAAATTAGTGGAAATGCTTGTTATTGAATGTTATTGAGGTTACTAATAGCATAGGAGTGAAAATAAGCCCAAAAACTTGATTTTTAAACTTTTTATGTTTTTTCCAAAAAAAATCCGAATCCAAAACCTTAAATCCGAACCGAGACCTTTCGTCAAGTGTTTTGCGAGACAAATCCGAACCCCAAAAATAATGAAAATCCGGATCCAAAACACAAAACACGAGACCTCAAAAGTCGCCGGTGCACATCCCTAGTTATGACTAGAGATGCTCACTGACCCCCGTGATTTTGTTTTGGTTTTGGACCTGGATTAGCTTCGGGTTTTGGTTTTGCCAAAACCGCCCTTGCGTGTTTTGGTTTTGGTTTTGTTTAGCTATTTTTTCCTAAATGTCATTATTTAGGGTAAAATCACATAATTTCCGTATTATTTTGTACCTACATTATTATTAATCTCACTAACACTAATTTCCAGTGATTTCCATTCAATTTTAGGAGAGGTAGCATGTACAATTTATCAAGCCAAGCAGTTCATCCACAAGGAGAGGCACTTTTGTGGCTGAAGTTCTGGTCCAACATGGCCTTCCCTAAACAAGCTAACAATGAGCTTGTTAGAGTAATGGCAGAAACACACATCAGTGCCAGGAAAGATTAATGGTGCAAGATGGAATTGTCCTTGGGCCCTCCCACCCATATGTTGGATCTTACAAAAGACATGCACACTTTAACAAACCAAGCACTTCAGCGACAAGAGCTGCCACTTTTGTGGCTGAAGTGCTTGGTTTGTTTGGGCCCCCACTAAACCAGCTTTCAATGCCCTAAAGACAGGTTAGACCAACAGTGCTGTCAAATGAATTCTACACTGTCAAGATGTTGTCGTCATCATCTTCAGCATCATCTTCACCCACACTGGAGGGTGGGCAGCTTAGGTATTGCAAAGCAAGTTTGCAAAGTATTGCAAAGCAAGTTTGTATATGGGTTTCCAAATGGCTTGGTTTTCCTCCCAGTATGAAAGGGACTGTCTGAAATTTCGATTTCAATGAATGAAAATAATCCTCCACCATCCTTTGCATGTTAATAGTAGGATCGGATGGAGTTCTAAAATCTTTAAAACCAGACCAGATGTCATACTGTTGTGGTCTGCCGCCTGCGTCATCCCTGCTTCTCTTTGAAAAGTGCAATTTCTTACGAGCAGCAGCTGCCTGAGAAACTGGAGGAGGAGACGTCGTCAAACCAAGGACCAGTTCGGCGGTCAACTTGCTGACCAAGAGCTCCTCAGATCTCAGTCATTTGGAAGTAAAAAATCAACGTAGGTCTTAAACCTAGGATCAAGCACTGTGCACAGCACAGAAAGGATTCATCTGAAGCATGTACAGGGTGGAATTCCACCTTGTTAACACCTCTTGCTTAAGTTGTTGGTGACAGGGCAAGTTAAATTGTTCTTGGAGCTGCTGCAATCTCCTACATACTGTGGCAGAATGCCGGAAATGTCCCGAAATTTTACGGGCCACCAAAAGCATTTCCTGCACCTCATGGTTATTTTTCAAGAAGCTCTGCACCACCAAGTTTATTGTGTTAGCTAAACAGGGAATGTGATGGAATTCACCCAGCTGTAATGCTCACACAATATTATCGGCGTTATCAGAAATAACATATCCTGGGGAGAGTCCAAGTGGTATAAGCCATGTATCAATGACATCCCTTAGTTTTCGTAACAAATTATCAGCTGTATGCCTGTTAGGGAAGCCGATGATACAAAGAGTAGCCTGCCTGTAACAAATGTTACGTAGTGGTGTACATGCTGCTGCTGTTCCTGCTTGTGAAGGCAAATGACCAACCCAGTGGGCTGTCACAGTCATATAATCTTTTGTTTGCCCACTTCCACTTGTCCACATATCTGTGGTTAACTGTACAGTGGGTAGAATGGCATTTTTGAGCCCAATTAATACATTTTTACGAACGTTCTGGTACAGTTGAGGAATAGCTTTTCTTGAAAAATTATGTTCCGATGGAAGTTTGTAAAGGGGACACAAAACCTCAATTAACTGTGAAAAACCAGCGCGCGTTTATAGTGGATATTGAATGCAGATCTAACATTAGCATAGTTGCCATGGCGTCTGTGATCCGCTTTGCGACAGGGTGACTGCTGTCATACTTTCTTCCTCTAGCAAAAGATTGTTTCACAGTTAATTGTTGTAAAGTACTAGTGGTCTTCTTCTTGGGCTGCTTATGGGAGGAAGATTCACCCCCAGCAGCAGAAACAGCAGCAGCAGTGGGACTAACGCTCAAGAATTCTTCAGAGGAATCAAGGATAGTGCAGGAGTCATCTAGCCTTACCAACTTGGATGCAGCACTAACTCCAATTGCTATTGAGGATATTGATGAGGATGGTGTTGTGGGTGTAGATTGCAGGCGTCGGGATGTAGGTGACAGAAGGGTCCTAGCTGATGATGGACTGCTTGTTGTTATTTTTTTACCATAACTTTCAGCTTTTCCCAACGCCTTGCCATGAACTTGCGTCAAATGGTGTAACATGGATGAGGTTTCTAGATGGTTAAGGTTCCTCCCTCGACTGACTGTGGCTTTGCCGTTACTACAAATGGCTAGACAACTGTTGGCAGGATTTGGGTAGAAATAATTCCAGACATAAGAAGTGGCTTTTTTGGTCTTATGTCCAGGCATGACAATGGCCTTCTTTTTATCACGTGCCAGAACTGCTTCCACTAGTGCAGGACTTACACAAACAACCTCATCAACATCCTTATTAGCGCCCTCGTCGGCTACACATAATATCCCCCTCATCCTCTTCCATTTTCGAAATGGCATCCTCAATTGGTGCATCACCGGCTACACTGGGGCTGTTCAGGCACACATCAACAGAATTGCTGAAAGGGGCCTTCTTTATGGGTACACTATCAGAATGGTCACAATTGCACATACCACTCGTGGCTGGACTCTCCTCAGGGATTGGTGTCATTTATGATTCTGAGCATACATTTTCCTCTAATGCCTTACTTGTTTCTTCCAGGTCGGCTTTTACACGCAACAGTATTTGTGCACCACTTTTGGAGTCTGAATTACTTGGTCTTGCTTGGTCACGAGTGACCTTACAAGAAGAAGCCTCAGTAACATTTTTAGATCTCGCACTCATAGAAAAAGGCGAAGGTCTCATTCTTTCTTTGCCACTGCGTGTGTAGAATGGCATGTTGGCAATTTTATTTTATCGGCAGTTAACTTTTCCTGGATTGCAGCTCTTTTTCTCTTCAACGCGGTAAAAGATTTTTTTTGTATGTTTTTTTTCCCTAACTTCAAAAGACAATGTTCTTTTACATAGGCTTTACCAGATGACTTACAAGGATAACTACCATCGGGACTGGTGGCAGCAGCTGCTTGCTGCTCCTGCTCATCTGTGTACTGCTGTGAATCCATTTTGATAACAATGTACCCTTTGTAGTGCAAATTCAGAAAAAAAGAGTGCAATGACTGGTATATTAGGCTTTCAGCAATGACCACGCAGCTCTTCTATAAGGGTGTATATCAGACCCTACACTTTGTAGTGCAAATTCAGAAAATAGAGTGCAATGACTGGTATATTAGGATTTCAGCAATGACCAACGCAACTCTTCTATAAGGGTGTATATCAGACCCTACACTTTGTAGTGCAAATTCAGAAAAAAAGAGTGCAATGACTAGTATATTAGGATTTCAGGAATGACAAACGCAGCTCTTCTATAAGGGTGTATATCAGACCCTACACTTTGTAGTGCAAATTCAGAAAATAGAGTGCAATGACTGGTATATTAGGATTTCAGCAATGAGAAATTCAGCAATGGAGCTTTATGTAACACTGCTACCGCCCTCCTCTTTCTCTTCTATCACTTTGCCTGCCAAACTGCTCTATACTCTGTCCTACCCCTTCTCTGTCCCTCTATCAAATGATGCTAGATCGCGGTGGAGGGTGGTATTTATAGATTCCAAAACTTGCGAGATGCGAGATCCAACGACGTCACAATGACGTTTTGCCTTGTTTTGGAATCCGAATAGGTGCGAGAGTACCGAGCCGACTCGGCTCAGTACTCGGAACCCCAAAGTTTGGGTGGCTTCGGTTTTCAGGAAACTGAGCCCGCCCATCTCTAGTTATGATCGAGGCTGAAGTTCTCAAAAACTGTCCATATCATCATCATTGTCAACATTTTATATATGTTAATTAGTAACAAACATATCTCTGTGTAGCTAAAGAGTAATTGCATTTTATATTTGCTAAACAAAACTTCTGGGAGGAGGCAATCATTGTGGGAATGTAGCCTATCTAATCAATAGTAACCTGTGATATCACAGAGGCTCTTTGTCGTTGCTTCCTAGTGGATGTTGGTTGAACCCCCCAAAAAACTACCTCTACTGTTTGTTAGGAATACATGCATGTTAAGGTGAAAATGTATATTCTAGGTGAGATAATATTATCCAATATGTACACATGAGGTAGTCAGTTTCCATAATGGGACTTCTGTGTAAACCAAGTTCATTAGTCGTATGTTGCTGATGGCACAGTACCAATTTTGTATCATTCTCTTCAAGATACAGTGTGATTCATAGTGTAGAGTTGGTGACAAGAATACATAATGTCTGCATTACAATGTTGGACATTGAGCAGCATATTGATAAACATGATTTGAAACTACAACCATCCAATTTAAATATTGGATATTTATTTACAAATCTTTATTTTAATGTGCCTTTGAATGCTTACCCACTGTTGTATAAATACTGAGCCTAACTTGTGTTTTTTAATGCCGTAGAAATTCAGTTTATTTCTATTAATGTGGGATCAAAGCATGGTGATTCCTTACCTCCAGGCAATCACATTGCAGCTACCGTGAGAAAATGATTGTGAGTGGCTAATGACACTCATGGTTTACATAGTAACGTACTTGATGAGGTTGAAAAAAGACACCAGTCCACCATGTTCAACCTATTTTGGTTCTCCTGAGATCCCTCTCTTATATTTGAAATTGATCCAGATGAAGTCGCTGCCAATCTTTTTCAATTGGGTAAGGTGCCAGCACTAGGTTTCCTACCCGGGGAGGCACACCCCAACCACCCAGAAATAGATACTCTGCATTCAATAAAGGGACTTGCACCCATCATCATAAACATCATCATCATCAGTTATTTATTAACCTAGACAATCAGCTGAGTATGGTACTGGGTGAAGCGCCCCACCCACCCCTTCTTAAGGCCCATTCACTGATACACCTCAGGGAGCTGTCTCAATGGCTTCGCCTCTTCCCAGACACAGAGCTAGCCTCTCTTCTACAACAGGGTTTTCAGTTTTGTTTTATGCTCCAAGTTAGCGATGAAGTTAAGGAATTTATGCTCAGCCTAAGCATTACCTAATATGGTGGCAGATAAGGTGTGTAAAGACGTTCTTCTTGAGCGCATATTTGGCCCTTTCATCTCCCCCCCATGCCGGATTTAGTTATATCTCCTTCGGGCGTTGTCCGTAAAAAAGCGGCTGGTAAATACAGGTTAATACAAAACTTATCGCACCACTGGGTATTCCCATGAAATGATCCCCTGGGCCTGGGAGCCTGGCTGAGGAGGTGGGCACATGGGGGGGGGGCGCGCTGACCATTGAGCCAGGGATTGTGATGGGGCAGTTGGTGTGCCGGGGTGTGCTGAGGCATAGTAAGATGGCGGGGAGATTATGTTCCTGAAGACCACCGGTAGGAAGAGCCAGGTGGCAGTAAGGTCGGGGAGATGTGGCTGGGGTGGAACCCTGGGATTACCAGGGATGAGCAAACTGTGAAATGGGGATATAGGTCTGTGGTGGGGGGCTGTGGCCCAGGGAAAGTTATGGCCTGGTTTGCAAACTGGAGTAGAGCAGAAAGGGAATCCTGGGATAATAGAGCTGGCCAGGTGGCTGGTTGGTAGCAGGGGGAGGAGCTGATGGGGCAAATGGAGGTAGGTGGGACTGGTATTGGTAGCAGGGGGGGTATTATGGAATAAGGGGCTTGAATAGAGTGGAAAAACTAAGCAGGGGGGCTACAGGGCTTGTGCTGTATTATAGAGGTGGGCTGACGCCTGCCCCTAGTTGTGCTGCTTCCAAGAACCTGTGTGAAGGGGGGACAGTGTGGGGTTATTATTATCCCCCATGGTGTAATTCAAAACAATTTGTGGCATCCACACTGGTCGCATTACGTGGGAGTGAATACTGGGGGTGAAGTGCATCAGCACTGTGTGGCAGAGTGTTGACGGAAGACTGGAACCTAGTGAGAGAAGGAGAATCACTCCTTCTACAATGGCACCTGAATGGGGCCACGGTGTCCAGAGTTCCTATGGAGATCCGTCGCCTCTGCAGCGGGGATAGTGACAGGAGTCTCTCCCCTGTGGCTGACATTATAGTTGCTGCTGGGAAACACAGCTGCTGCTATCAAAAGGGGGGTGGGGGCAGGGAGAAGATGGCTCCCAGGGCGGTAATGGGGGCCAATTGAGTAACGGACTTGGGGGGCAGACTTACATGGATGCATGAAAAGCACAATTTACAATGGGACAATGAAAGAAAGGGACACTGAGGAGGCAAAAGGATTGAAGAGAAGCAGGCAAAGTGACAGAAAATGGGAGGGGGGCTGGGAGGAAAGAACAGGAGAAAAAATGGGAATAAGACAGACACAAGGAGCAAGGAGGGAAAGATGAGTGCAGCAAGAGAGTTCAAGAAAGTAAGGGATTGGTGCAATAAATGAGGACAGAGCCTAGAATACACAAGATATATTGCGCCTGCACTATGACTTTCCTTTTTCAAGGAATTCCTTTAGTGAAAGAGACCCAGCAGCCCTTGCGAGGATTCTTTATAGTGCAGCTGTGAACACTCCCAATGAATCCTATTGGCTGGGACCTGCCTTGGACTTAACCCCGAAAGGTTAGTACTTGACACTTGCACTAACACCTGCGTTTAAGGACGTTCGGCTTATGGCCTCACTTGTCATTGTTTTCTATGTACAATTCCCTATATTACCCTGTCTAACGCTCACTCTCTACATGCTATTTAGGAGCACAGCCTGCAAGTCACCTTCCTCCCGACAACAGAGGGGAGGGCAAGGGAAATAACGTTTTGCCATGTTTTTAGTTCAGATAATGGCATGGAGAATCAAATCGGTTTGTTTATACTCGGATCCACACATATCGCATCTGAATCCAAACTGCTCATCTCTAACTATTATGTTGATTTTCATAGCCGTGATGTAAGCAAGTACCTTACCCTTTCACTCATGTTCTGATTTTTCTTCTCTTACTTTCTTTCTGGCAATAGTTCTATATTGCCTCTTTTAGATGCCCACTTTAATTATTTACAACTGACCGATTTACCTCTTCTGACGTGTATGTTACATATTGTTAAACACACCCACCTGGTTTGTCTAAAAATGATTAAATTTCCACCTTTTTTATATCACACGCTTACTATTAATTCAAAACTGCGACACTCTTACAAGAAGCCCTTGGTCACTTTGTGCCCTATCACAAAACTACAATCAAAACTTAAATCAGTTATTGTTACATAAACAATCACTTGTATTTCAGTTATGTAGAATTTGAATAGCCAAACTGTCTAACACATGAAGCTTTTAGAACACAGAGACAGAATGTTGTTAAATTAATTTTAATATTGCAAAACAGCCACGATACTTCAAAATAGCAATATGACATGACAAATTATGCAAAACTCTCTATTTCTTTTTTTTCACATAATTTTGTTTGAGTAGGAAAGAATGGACAAATCTTCAATTTCATATTGGAATCCTATATAAATTACATTGTTTAAAAGTATTACATGGCCTTTTAAAGCTAGTCTTTTCCACCTCTTACCCCCTCTTTGTGACCTCACTGAAAACAGGTGTGTGTGTGTATGCCATTAAGTGGAATTACTGTGCTATTCAAAATAAATGTCTAACTCATGAATTTTATAGTAAATATCTGTTCTCCAGTACATCCCAGACATGTAATACCACTTTCATACTGCCGCCCTGGCAATATCCCGGGTTTTTCAAGCCGGATTTTTGCCGGGGCTCGGAGCGTCGCAGCTCAGAAACACCATTCATACTGCACCTCGGACCCGGGAATTTCCCGGGTTGACCCCATTCATACTGCACAAGTCTGTGCCCTGGCAATTTGTGGGAGTCATCACCAGAGCAGTTTTCATTGGCTGAAAAATGAAGACTGGATGCTGCTCTAGTGTTTAAATCCTGGCAGAAAAACCTGAACTTTGCTTCCTTTCACACAACTAGTATTTCCCAGACTTTGTACCTCTGTAATGTGGGATATCAGCTACATCAGACACCCAAATAAATACACAGCACTG
The DNA here is from genome assembly GCF_038048845.1 of Mixophyes fleayi. NCBI lineage: Eukaryota > Metazoa > Chordata > Amphibia > Anura > Limnodynastidae > Mixophyes > Mixophyes fleayi. The sequence goes on along the minus strand of NC_134404.1, from coordinate 133,520,227 downwards.
CACTTTAATCAGGACAAGTAACCTTTAAAGGGAAATATACTCTATCTATTAGCATGATTTATATATATAAAAAAGTACAATAGTGATGGTATGCCTTCTCTATATATCTCCAATCCTGTATACCCAATGATATATTTATGTATGTAATAGCCATTAATAAAATTTCTGTAAACTGCCCTTCTTTTCATATACATTCTTTGTATTCTCCTGCTTTATATCCTCCAAAGACCGGCAGACAGCCAATCATCTTGTTTTCTGTGCAACCCGGGTTGAAAAACCCGGGTTGCACCATTCGTAGTGCAGGCAACCCGGGTCCGACCTGGGAATTACCCCTCGATAAATCCCGGGTTGAAGACCCGGGTTTTTAGACCCGGGATTTTTGACTTGTACCATTCATACTGCACCAAGACCCGGGTCGTTTGTGCTCGCCCCGGGAAAAACCCGGGATTTTGGTGCAGTATGAATGGGGTATAATTGGCAGTTCACAAGTTCATGTAGAGATACATTTCAAACAGGAATATAATAGAAATAATAATCATCATCATTTATTTATATAGCGCCACTAATTCCGCAGCACTGTACAGAGAACTCACTCACATCAGTCCCTGCCCCATTGGGGCTTACAGTCTAAATTCCCTAACACACACACACGCAGACTAGGGTCAATTTGTAAGTCTATTAACCTACCATCATCATCATCAGCAGCTATTTATATAGCGCCACTAATTCTGCAGCGCTGTACAGATAACTCTTTCACATCAGTCCCTGCCCCATTGGAACTTACAAGCTAAATTCCCTATCACACACACACACACACTAGGGTCAATTTTGATAGCAGCCAATTAACCTACCAGTATGTTTTTGGATTGTGGGAGGAAGCCCACGCAAACACAGGGAGAACATACAAACTCCACACAGATAAGGCAATGGTTGGGAATTGAACTCAAGACACCAGTGATTTGAGGGAGAAGTGCTAACCACTAGGCCACTGTGCTGTCCATGTTAGATGTTACTTCAGTCCTAGGCTCCTCTAGCAAATGTAGTTTGAGCTTGACATTTGTCCCAGGCCTAACTTCATGGATTAGAATTATATACAGATCTCTAGGCATGTAGAAATTATGAGCAATATTCTAATGATGAGTTTTTTAGTATGGGGGATATATGCAGGGTGAAGATTTCTCAACATGATTACCCTGTCAACATTTTGGTATCTGGGTCATAAGATGTATCAGACCACCAGAGCCCCATAGTTAACTATGCCCACAGCCCGTTGACCCTTCCTTGCTAAGTGGCAAGGCCTACACCTTCAAATATAACACCCAGCTCAGATGAAGTAGGGCATATGGGTAAGGGAGGAGCAGCAAAGGTATAGTAACTATATTATATTATATATATATATATATTATATTACTTAACCATTTATGTACACAGGTTCACGTTACAAAAATTCATATCTATGGGGGACCATTCATATGTTTATATTTTTCTTATTTTATTACCTCATGTTTAGGCCCTAACCGCTACACATGTATAACTCTATATATACTGGTAACGCAATATAACCAGAATGGGATCCTACTGTGGCCTTCAACAGCTCAGTGTTAAAAACCACATAAATCAGCGAAAAACATCACTATCTCAGTTTGGGATTCAGGCACCATTCTGGAAGGGGGTGGTATAAATATATCATTCCTTCACTTTACACTCAGCATTAAATGAGTAATAGCTGTATTGCATTAGAAAAAGCGCATTACATTGCCAGGATAAACAACTAGAGGTCAGTTCTGGTGGCTGTCTCACTCCCCTCTCCAAGAAAATAAACAGCGGTGCTGGAAGTTTTAATCAGAGCTCTGATGAGCCATGCGGCATTGAGGAGATTGCATTACATGGATGCATGTTCTAGTCATTGCCTCTGCTTTGCTCTGCCTACAAGTTTGTCTTTCCCTTTACAGACAGATTGCCTTACAAATCTTATTGCCCTAATAGCAGCTGCAAGACTTTAGGATGCTATTCCTAAATAAGTAAACTGAGTGTGTATATATATATATATATATATATATATATATATATTGTGTGTATATATACTGGGCTTGACTCATTAAGGAAAATAAGGCAAAACGACTGGTAAATTTTATGCGGGACAAACCATGTAACAATGCAAGGGGTGCAAATTAGTTTATTATTTTGCATATAAGTTAAATACTGGCTGTTTTTTCATGTAGCACACAAATATTTGATGGTTTTATTTTTACATTGAAATTTAAAGTTGATCTAGGGCATGCCTTACCCCAACTATAAATCTGACCCCACATTTTAAATTTACCCCCCCCCCCCTCGAATGCAACATGGTTTAGTTACTCCTTTTTTTGCCTTCCTTATCTTAATGAATCAGGCCCATTGTGTGTATGTGTGTATATAACATAGATAGATACATAATTACATAGATAGATACATAGATGGCACAATGGCTGAAGTGGAAATTTAGAAGTGGCAGTATGGGAAATGTAAGTGAATCAAATTTTATAGATATACAATGAAGTGTTGTAATGAGGCAATGCCAAGATTACAGAGAGTAAAACAGAAAAGCTGTTTTACTCTCCTATTTCTGTGAGTGTCTCTATACAGTCAGCAGTTTTATTAAAGTGGATTATACTTTTTGTGCATTCATTCAATTGTTTGTTTCTCAGCTGAATCCTGGTTTACATGTTTCCTGGACACTACAGTGATATTGTCTGATATTTTCTATCTGCGTACTTCTGTCATAAGTAGTTGGGGTTAGTTATGACTTATAGTGCAGTGGACATGGTGATATGTTATTACCTTTTGAGCATTTGATCCTTACTTCCATGATGTGTATGTGATCAACCTGTAATTTGCATTTTCTGAAGTATTACAGCTGGATCTGCTGGAGGATGAACCACAGGAGCTGCCAGCAGGACATTATCACTGCTTTATGTTTACAGCTATATAATTTGCTTATATACCAGGTACATGCAAAATTAGCACTAAACATGGTAAAGCCCCCAGAGCAAATGCATGCTATTGCACCCCATCCCAGAATAGGAGGGGGGGGGGGGTATGTAATGTTTATGCATAACTCCTGTGAAGATACTGTTTTTTTGGCCCAATTCTACCCACTTCACTCTGGCTCGCCACCCACGGGTTCCTTCCTATGCCAGGGAAGTCTACCCAATACCTTCTAGGATTCGTATATTCACTCAGGCAAATGCAGTTAGAAAGTAAAGCAATACATTTATTGTAATAAGAACAATCACTAGATTATTATGTACACACAGTAAATAAATGCCAGGCAGGTTTACCACATCATCTGTCCCTTACCCCACTAGTTTAAGGAGCTACAGTCACCCGGATGTCCTGACGTAAAGGCACATGGATCTCTCTCAGCTGCATTTGTAGACTCCGGTAGATAACGACAACTCAAAACCAGACCTTGCACCTTCCAGGAATCAAATCACAGAATGAACACCACCTCCCCCACTGGAGTGTCTCCTTATATCTAGGGTCAAATATCCACAGTGTTTTCGCCTCCCTCGGAAAAACACCTGGATCTTTCTCTCTTTAACCATTGTAGATCCTGGATCAGGGGGTTGGAGGGGGGGGGGAGGGAGTGGAGATGAGCTGTGCTTCCACAGAAGCCCCCTGCTTGGACGCATTCAAAACGTCTGGACTAGTCCTATGGAGAACAATGGATGCTAACTGGATTCCACCACCTCCAAAGATAGGGTAGCAGTCAGCCCCTCCTAAAATTAACCCCTTACACTACTTTGTGATGTCATAGGGTCCCCAGCTGTTCCATGCTTCCCGTAGATGAAGGAGGGGGGGGGGGGAGAATGAATGCAGCTCCAGCCCCCTCACCTGTATCCTGGACACCACCTAATCTTTACCCATAACTCACTCAGCTTCACTTTAAGGACAATGAATAACAACCTCACTGCCACATGATCAATATGCAATTCACAATATACATATTTACAATGAGCTACAATGTCCCCTTATCAACATGTAATTAGACACTGCAGTGGTATTCTGTTGAGCTGGGGAACAAAAGCAAGGGCTATAAAAACTACAGGCTATAATCCACATTTTGTGAGAAACAGGCTGTTTACGGTGTTATCAAACTCATTTCGTCACAACTCTCAACATTTCAATCCCTGTGCGCAGGACAGGTGGCATGCTCATATTGTGATGGAGGCATGGCCCCCAGAGGGCTGCCAAGCACTAGGCTGCCCATTATAAATCTCCTTCTTACCAAACAATGAAGCACCTGGTGCGCTGCACCCGTTTACTGCTGCTCTGCATACCACAAAAGATACCTCCCAATGTTCCCATCTGCAAGACAAACATGTCACCGGGTGGGACAGGGCTCTATAATCGGTACAGTCCTGCCGAAATTAGATAACGACAACTGGACACTGGTAGCCAATTCGCCCCTTGACAGCACCCACTCCCACTACTGGCATCTGAAGCATCTGCCCTACCCGCTGCCCCCTCAATACACCCCTGGATATGTTGGTGGTTAATGAGTGAGTTGACATGATTTTAGGACATTTTTAAAGGTCTTCACAGTAAAAAAAGACTTTTGCAATTTGTAGTCAAACATGTTATGACAATAATACAATCAAATTTATTTTTCACGTTAACCAATAAGAAAACTAATTTAAATACAAATTTTTATTTTAGTAGCTGCACCCAGCAATGGATTGGAGACTTCTTCCTCCAGAAACTCTGCACTTATAAGGTGTGGACAATGTATTGGCTACCAGCATACTCCTGTAGATTTCAGTCAGATAAACAAAACACATGGAAAACACCAGGGGGTAAATATATCAAGCTGCACGCTTCCGGCAGGTTTGAAAATTGGAGATGTTGCCTATAGCAACTAGTCAGATTTTAGTTATCATTGATCAAATCTGATTGGTTGCTATAGGCAACATCTCCACTTTCAAACCCGCCGGAAACTCGCAGCTTGATTCATTTACCCCCAGGAGTCACAGCTTAATTGATACTTCATTCTAGGAGTCACAAATTTTTAGGCAATACTTTTACATCTATTCCAACTACCTTATAACAGCTGGAACCCCACTTTCACCCTAGGTGCTGACTTGGAATGGAAGACTGTGAACTTTGATCACTATGCTACTCACCTCTTCCACGTGCCCTTTTCGTAATCACTAGCAATTGTGCAAAACTTCAAGCTGTACAACTAATGCCTATACCTGCTTACCAATCCTTGATCTCATAGCTATGAATCACCTTTAGTGTATGATTGTTACAGCCTACACCCTTCCAATGCTTTATTCAACTGTACTAGTGTTACTCATCTTGTGGTGACTTCTGTTCTGCTTAAGACATGAAGTGTCTTATGCTGAGTTGGGCGTACCTGTTTGCCTACCAAATTTGAACAGCACATATACACCAAACAATTGTGTAAGGCTACATCTATATGCAGATCTGAGATCGGTGTGCCTCATTATGCTTAGAGGTGGAAGAGAAGGGCTAGTCTAACATAGGCCAAGTACAGTAAGGGTGCATTTGAGTAATTTTGATTAGGTAGGACTACACAAATTGTTGGAGGGAAGGAACCAAAACACATTGATGATGACAAAACTTGGCATCACTAGCTAGTGGCTAGTGTTTGGATGATACTAGTATTGTTCAGTGGCAATGTGTAACATTTACAGATGCTCACTGAACCCTGTGAAGTGGTTTTGGTTTTGGATCTGAAATAGCTTCGTGTTTTGGTTTTGGTTTTGGCAAAACCACCCTCGTGTGTTTTGGTTTTGGTTTTGGATCTGTATTTTTTTTTTTTTTTTAAAAATAATTGCTAAAATATGCTAAAATCACATAATTTTGCTCTTTTTTTGATCCTGCATTATTATTATTAACAACCTCAATAACACTAATTTCAAGTCATTTGCAGTCAATTTTGACCACCTCACAGGTCACATTATTATTTTCATACACTTTTGGACAAATACACTTTTGGACAAATACTGCAGCGATCTGGCTAGATGGTAAGCGACAGAGCAACGACTCAAACACATGGCATTTCCTACCACATCTAGGACACATTGGCACACAGCAGTGGCAGAAAAGAAAAGTGGTGCAAGATGGAATTGTCCATGGGCCCCCCCACTCACCCTTATGTTGGATCTTAAAATGGACATGCACAGTTCAACAAACCAAGCATTTCAGCCACAAAAGTGCCACTTGTGGCTGAAGTGCTTGGTTTGTTTGGACCCCCACAAAACAAGATAACAATGGCTTTAAGCCACCTAAGGTAACAGTGGTGTTAATGAAATCTACTGTGGCAAGATGTTGTTGTCATCATCACCCTCATCCTCACCCTCATCAGTGTGTACATAATCCTCACACATTATTAATTCATCACCGATGGAATCCACCGTTACAGAAGTCTCAGTATTTTGATGTATTTGGCGGGAAAGGCCTTCCTTGTCGAACTTGAAGTTCATTTTTATGAACATCATCTTTTCCACATTTTGAGGAAGTAGCCTCCTACGCCGATCGCTGACAACGTTCCCGACTGTGCTAAAAACACTTTCCGAGTACACACTAGAGGGTGGGAAGCTTAGGCAGTACAACGCGAGTTGGTACATGGATCTCCAAATTCCCTTTTTTTCCTCCCAGTATGTAAAGGGACTGTATGATGTGTCTATTTCTATGCTGTTGTGAAAATAATCCTCAACCATCCTTTGGATGTTGATAGTAGGATCAGGTGGAGTTACGGCAGAGGTATCACATATTTTGGTCAATTCTTTTTGACCAGACCAGAATCAAAATTTGGTGCAGAGTCATCTGCATCATCCCTGGGTCTCTTGGGAAAGCTGAGTTTTTTCCTAGCAGCAGTTGAGTGAGAAAGTGAAGAAGAGATGCCGTCCTGTCACGTAACACTTGAGCTGTCATCTTGCTCACCAGGAGCTCCTTGCATCTCTTCAGATCTGGGTCAGTTGAAAACAAAGAGAACACATAGGTCTTAAACTGAAGATCAAGAACAGTCACCAAAATGTAGTGATCCGATTTCAAGATTTTGATAACTCTTGGATCCTGGCAAAGCGAATTAAGTACTTGATCTACAAGTCTGACATACTTAGCGAAATTGCTTTGTTTAATCTCCTTCTTCAGTTTCTCAAGCTGTTTTTCCAAAACTCTAATTAAGGGAATAACTTGACTCAAGCTCGCAGTGTCTGAACTCACTTCACAGGTGACTACTTCAAATGGATTCAGCACCTTGCACAACACGGAAAGTATTCTCCACTGCGCTTGACTAAAATACATCCCCCCTCCTTTCCCAATATCATGGCTTGTGGAGTAAGCTTGGATGGCTTTTCGCTGTTCCTCCATCCGCAGAAGCATATACAGGGAGGAATTTCACCTTGTTACCACCTCTTGCTTCAGTTGGTGGCAAGGCAAATTAAATTGCTCTTGCAGCTGCTTCAATCTTCTACACGATGTTGCCGAATGCCCTCACTTAAAAAGACTATGTACTTTTACATAGGCTTTACCAGATGACATACAGGCATTACTATCATCAAGACTGGTGGCAGCAGCTGCTTGCTGCTCCTGCTCTTCTGTGTACTGCTGTGAATCCATTTGGATAACACCATGGGGAAAATGTATCAATATGCGGGTTCTTCAACACCCGCGTGTTCAGCCTCTTCCGCGATTAAATTTCAAGCGGCGCTGCATTGTAAAGGGAAGTTAACCCTTTACAATGAAGCGCCGCTTGAAATTTAATTGCGGAAGAGGCTGAACACGCGGGTGTTGAAGAACCCGCATATTGATACATTTATCCCCATATCTTTTTTTGTGCAAATTCAGAAAAAAAGCCTGGACTAGTATATTTGTATTTCAGCAATGACAATTAGCAATGGAGTTTTCTTTAACACTGCTACCACCCTCCTCTTTCAATTCTGTAAGTTTGCCTGCCCAACTGCTCTACACTCTATCCTAAACCTTCTGTATCCCACTTTCAAATGGCGCTATATCGCCGTGGAGGGCGGTATTTATAGATTCCAAAACTCGCGAGATCCAACATCCTAGGCTCAACGATGTCACAATGACGTTTTGCCTCATTTTGGAATCCGAAAAAGCCCAAAAGTACCGAACCGACTCGGCTCGGTACTCGGATCCCCTAAGTTCAGGTGTGTTCGGTTTCCGAGGAACCGAGCCTGAGCATCTCTAGTAACATTGTGAGGTGCTTGGTGACATATGAAGTTTGGATTGATTAAGAAGGATTTTCTGCTGATGGTTATGTAAGTGCAGCAGATGATCTGTACATCTCTTGGCAATATTAGTTGGTCACTTCTGTTTGTATAATTGACCACTGTAGCTCGTAATGATTCCTTCACTGCTCAATCATATTTTATAGGATTAAGTGGCACTTTTTTAGTGTGACATTTTTGCTATATGCAACAAACCCTTCTATAGAGGTATGTTACTTTTTATTACACCGAATAGGGAATGTGTGCCACACTATCAAAAATAATGTCAACAATAATGTCAACAAACGTGTCTGCTTAGGACTTTTATATTAGAATTATATATGCCAAGGCTTATGTGATTGTTTGCGGTTATTGTACTGCGATTGACACTTTTAAAATTAGTACTGTAAACACAGTACTCTGTATTAATTTTTTTTTAAATAATTTTCTTCCCCTCAGAACATGCCAGTATTTTTTTTAAATCTGACAGCCATACAAACCTTATGTAACCTTTCTATTACAAATATATCTGTCACAAAATAATGGTGCAGAGCCAGATATATATATTATTATTATTATTATTATTGTAAATGTGTAAGGTGCCACAGTGTTCCGCAGTGCCGTACAGTAGGGAAAACAGGACAAACATACATATATAGATGAAGTGTAAGGATCTTTATTGTATTTGAAAAAAACAATAGGTATAAACAAGATTGTATCTGCCTCTCCAGTCATAGGACTCTTCATACACATTTCAGAGACTTTAAAATGCCTGTATTAAGATAACATTGAACTACACATATTTTTTTATTTTTATTCTAAAGTGTGTTCTACATGCAGTAGACAGTGCCTACCCTTTCTGACTTTGGCTCCTCACTAATATTTTATATCCAGCCACAGACCAAAAGCCACATATATTTCCATAAATGTCTCCACCAGGTCATTCATTGAACAAATATTTGGCCTTTTAAAAACCAATTTACGTTGCATTGAGCGATCTGGAAGAGCCTTCATATATGTGCCGGATGTATTGTGCAACATAATTGGTCTGTGTGCCATTTTTCATACTATCCCCATTTACAATGGGGTGCTTTTGGAGGCTGAAATTGTTGTGGAGGAGCCAGGAGATCATGATGTGGAAAAAAAATAAAAAATCACACTTTTCGAAATTTTGTTATTCAACAATACTTAAGTTGTAAATACAAACTAAAACAGAAAAGCTGTATTTTTTTAATTTTATATATAAATAACACATCAAAAAAACACTAACTGATTACCTAAACCATGCTATTATTTTATTAGGATAAATTATCTATACATGGGCATGGAATGCATAATGCATGAACATTTTGCTGAGATGTGATTGTAAAACATTTTTAAAAATGTTAATTCCCAGCAAAAACATATTAATTGTTGATGGTCTCAACAAAGATTTAATAATATATTGTTATAGTTAACTAATTAATTGGAAAATGCCAGCAAACATTTTAAATATTGTTATTTCAATAAAAATAGAAAATAAATTAAATTAGGCATACACATGTGCCACTATTTAGATTTTCTGAAATGTTTACCTACACGGCTGATGTTTAATCTAGCCATCTGCATCTGGATCTGATTGGCCAGAGCAGTGGGGGCTGCTGGAGCAGAGGTAGGTCTGGTTCCCTCAGGCTCACTGGGTGAGGTGAGCGTAAACAATTGGACATGAGTATACTCAGCTCTAGGATTGTTATAGTATTTATTTTTGATAATAAGGATAATTACCAGATTGTTGATGTTATCGCCATAAAACCTATTATCAGGGCACTTGTGCTGTTATGTGTAATAGGTGCCAGCGATGTTGGTGGTAGATGTTAAACACAAGAAACTTTTGGACTTAACCAATTTGTTGGTTTTATTTCAGGACTTGTTATAACAGATGATATATACAGTTGCTCACAGTTATAAGGTCTTTACAATTCAACTGTCACTGAAAGAATCAGCTGAGAGCCGAACTTTCTGTCTGGGCATGCTCAGTAGAGCAATGCGGATGTCTGGAGGCTGCCCCACTTCCTATCTTCGCTAGATCACAGGTAACACCACTACCAAGATGGGACACAGAGCGTAGCGCTCCAAATTGTGAGATTGTGAGAGGATTAAGTGGTTTGTAAGTACTTTTCTTGTTCGTAAATTTGGGTATTTGATGAGTGGAGATCTCCCTCCATATACGTCTTGTTGTTTAGTATGATAAGTATAAAGGTGGTTCATAATAGACAGACTCCCTCATCTGCTGAAGGGGAGGTAGGGAGCTACAAGGATTTCACATTTTGCCCTGCAAGAAGAGTAAGTCCCAGCTATATTGAATTTTATCGATATTGGTTTTGGATTACTATTAAGGAACTGTTCGTCACTCCTTTGGACTAGGACTCCTTTTTTCCTTACTGCATCCTATTAGGGAGCAACACAATAGGAATATTTTGTGTCTTATTCCAATTACCTTCATTTACACACATATATATGAGTTTGAGCTGATACAGGACTTCTTAGTTGGATTCCTCATTGCCTTTATTGATTGTGTATATATCATTCTAGTATACCAGTCTTGTTTTGGCCAGAACTTTCTGTTTGATTTTCTTTACTGTTAAAAGTATTTCTTCTATTGACATTATTACATTGTTGCGTCTGCAAATTGCATTTGTAAAAGATATTAATTGTAATACATTTTATAATCTGTTGCACACCTCTTCTAGATCTTGGCGACTGTGCAGCAGCTAAATGCCATTGCGTTGATTTGCACTATTACCTCCTCCCAGATATGCTGCTTGGCCTCAGCCGTTTGCTGCATGGTGCTGTGTTCCAGCTTCTCCTTCACGTTTAGCACCAGCACCTCAACTTCAGCATAACTGAACTTGGGTTGGATCTTCTACATGAGAAGACTTCGGAGGTCGGGCGCTCCTCATCATTTTGTGACATAATGTCTTTTGTTGGACTTTTTGTAGAAAATGTTGCTGTGGTATAGTCATGCTCGTGTGGAATAATTCTTGCTATATATTATAATATCAATGTCTGCTTAACAGCCAATTTAGATAGCATGATTAAGTTTAGAAGGATAGTCTTTTTGATACCACTCAGTACTCCATCATGGCGAACATTGATAAACTTAATTTAGTTGCAAGCATGCAGGCAAACAGATTCTCAAAGCAGGAGCTGCTACTCCTTACAAAGATAATGGACAGGTACTTCCACCAGTGAGTTACTCGTGACTAATGTCCTTAAGGCCAGGGCTTACATTGCTCGAAATGCATTGCCAAATGGGCATAAGGCGATCCATCACCCAAAGGCAGTGAAGCATCATGACGAGGAGGTAGCCCAAGCTCCTTGCTAGGCTGCTTAGGAAGATTAGGAGGCATAAGTTAGCAGTTGATGTTAATTCTTTTCTTTACATGAAAATATCTAAAATAGGCCCAAATCCAAAAGACATGTATTTAAAATAATGTGTGATCCTTCACCACTCCGAAATCAAGAACAAAAATGCTTTATAATGTTTATTTTATTTTTAGGTTATAAACTTTAATAAAGCCCTCCAAAAAATGTTTATGTGAACCACAAAATATATGCACAATGTAATGAGTGTAGTAACAGAGTACATTACTTATTTAAAATACATGTTAGGCCTGAACCATGTTGTTTTGGAAGGGAGGTAAATTTAACCTGTGTGGAAATATTTAAAACTGGGGTATGGCATGTCCTAGAACAACTTCAAATGTCAGTGTAAAAATATAGCTATCAAGTATTAGTGTCCTACATGAAAAAACAGCCAGTATTTTCCTTGTGTGCAAAATAATAAACTACTTTGCACCCCTCGAATTGCAACATGGTTTTGTCAAAGTGCAATGTTACTAATTTTTTTGCTTTAATTTCCTTAATGAATCAGGCCAGTTGGCTTTAGGTTAAAAAAAGCGTTGTCCCGGCGTCTGCTTTGGGACAGCCGCATATGTCGGATCTCCCTGAATCTGGGTGCATATGCGGCCCTCCCAGCACCCAGACTTCCGGCCGCCCGGCTGGCAGAAGAGCAAATCTGTGTTTCGTTGCTAGGCAACGGGATGCGATCTCGGACCCGGTGGCGACTGGTGACGTCACCATTGCCAGTAATTAGTGTCTGGCTGTTTCTATATAAAAAGGCCTCTGGCACCCTTAGGGTGCCAGAGTATTAGTTCCCGCCTCTACTCCAGCGTTTCCTGTGTATCTCTGTTTGATTCCTGGTTATTGACTTCGGTTTGTTTCCGGTCTTCTCTCTGTTTGATCCCTGGCTGTCCGATTCTTGTGGATTCTGACCTTGGCTTGCTCCTGCCGCTTCTTTTGGATTACGATTTGGTACCTTCTCTGTCCACTTGGTTCTGATCTGGATTGCCTGGCCAGTCTGCTTCTTCTTCACAGGCAGCTGTATTGAAGAGCCATGACTTGCGCGTCCCTCGCAGCTGAATCCAAACTTCCTTGATGGGGTTCCTGTTGAAGACCAGGGTGCGTTAGATTTTGTGCCTCCAGTTTCAGCAGTGCAAGTACCAGCAGGTGGCATCTCGCCCCTTTGTGACTGTATACTCTGGCCAAGTCAGAAGGTACAGGCGAACCCTCTGCCCGGGATCTACTCCTTCATCTGGCTCGCTGAGTAGAGCAGCAAGAAATGGACCAATCCCAGTTTCTTCAGTGTTTTCAAACTGTTGTCTCCCGCTTGGACTCTCTACAGAACTCCTTGTCAGCTACCTCGCAGACTCCTGCGCCACAATCCTCTGCTTCTGCTCCCTCCTCAGCTCCAGTCACTGGTGCCTCCAAGACCAATCGGAAATAGGATGGGACCCTAAGAAATGTAGAGGATTCCGCAACCAGTGTGCTATACAATTTGAATTGAATGCAGAGAGCTTCTCCAACGAAAGGGCCAAAGTAGCCTTTATCATTTCTTTGCTCTCTGGTCAGGCCTGGGCCTCACCCCTTTGGCAGCACTGTGATCCTATACTACAGCCTTTCACCAGGTTTATTGAAACCTTTCGTAAGATCTTTGATGTTCCCGGACGCGTCTTTTTCACATTTCGCTCTCTTCGCGTATCTTCCGCTGCTTTTAGTGTATTGAACCTTTGCCAGGGCTCTCTTCCTGTGAGTCAATATGCAGACCAGTTTTGCACCCTGGTGCCTGAATTGAAATGGAACAATGAGGCCATGGTCGCTACTTTCTGGCAGGGTCTCACTGATCGAATTAAGGATGAGTTGGCTTCTAGGGAGCTCCTTCCAGATCTGGACTCTCTTATTTCTCTGTGTATATGGGTGTATCTTCGTTATAGGGAGCGTGCCATGGAGAAGGACCGTTCTTAACGCCCAGCTCAGCATCTTGCTCCCAAGTTCCAGAACTCGGTGCTTCTCCCTGAGGAGCCAATGCAGTTTGGTCGCTCCCGCCTTACACCCGAAGAGAGAGAAAGGCGATTCCAAAACAAGCTCTGCATCTACTGTGGGGATCCTGGACACCTGCTTTCCTCCTGCCCGAAGAAGCCAGGAAATGCCTCCTCCTTGCCTGTAGCAGGAAGGCCATACTAGGAGTGTGGAGTGCTTCTCCCTATACCTCTACTAGACCAGACTTCATTATGCCTGTCTTCCTGAACATTCCTAGTGGGTCCATATCTACATCAGCCTTTGTGGATTCCGGCTGTGTCGGGAACTTCATCTCTTCAGTTCTGGTTTCTAAGCTCTGTCTGTCATGTCAGCACTTACAGCAGCCGTTATCACTCACCATGGTGGAGGGGAATTAAGTCTCTAATGCCTCCATTACCACCGTCACCCTTCCTGTTCGGTTGTGGGTAGGAGTCTTACGTTCTGAGTTTATCAGTTTCCTGGTGCTACCACAGTTCATGAACCCTATCATTCTGGGTTAACCTTGGCTTCGGATTCCCTCTCCCCAATTTCATTGGGCTCATGCTCGTGCCATTCTCGGTGTTTAGCCTTTGTCAAGCCCAACCCGGCTCCTATTTCCTTCCATGTAATCTATCTGGAGGGAACCTTCCCTTCCAGCAATGTATGCCTCTTTTCGTGATGTATTTAGCAAAGCCACCGCAGAGAGACTACCGCCACACCGTCCATGGGAATATCCTATCGATCAGAAACCAGCAAAACCTATTCCCAAAGGTAGGATCTATCCTCTTTCTCTGCCTGAGTCCCAGGCGATGTCCCAACATATCTCTGAAAATTTGGAGCGTGACTTCATTAGGGGATCCTCCTTTCCTGCAGGGGCAGCTTTCTTTTTCATTAAAAAAAGATGGATTGCTCCGCCCTTGTTTTGACTATCGACATCGCAACGCTATTTTCGTGAAGAACTGGTACCCATTGCCCCCTATTACTGAACTGTTTGATCATATTAGCGGCTCCAAGATATTCACCAGGCTAGACCTCCGAAGGGCGTATAATCTTATTCACATACGCAAAGGAGACGACTGCCTTCAACACCAGGGATGGGCACCATGAATACCTGGTTATGCCCTTCGTTCTATGCAATGCTCCGGCAGTGTTTCAGTAATTTGTGAATAAGATTTTTTTCGGGACCTCCTTTACCACTCTGTTGTCGTATATCTTGACAACATCTTAATTTTTTTCCAAGACATTCAGTCTCACTACTCCCACGTCAAAGAGGTCCTTTCTCATTTGCGACAAAACCATTTGTATTGTAAGCTGGAGAAATGTAAGTTTCATGTCTCTCAAGTATCCTTTTTGGGTTACTTAGTTTCTGGTTCGGCCGGTTCGGGCCTGGAGATGGACCCGGATAAAGTCTCTGCCATCATTAATTGGCCTCTGCTGCTCAGTCTTAAGGCAGTCCAATGATTCACTAGGCTTGCAAATTATTATCGACAATTCATGCAACATTTTTCTAGTCTCATCAAACCTATCACTGAACTCACCCGTAAAACCTCCAACTCCAAACAGTGGTCTAATTAAGTGGTGGCTGCTTTTGAATCTCTAAAAAAGGCTTTCCCCTCTGCGCCAGTCCTTAGACAGTCAGACCAAAGAAGACCATTCTAAGTAGATGCTTCCTGTGTTGGTGTAGGTGCTATCCTCTCCCAGGAAGATTCCTCTGGAAGATGGCATCCCTGTGGTTTCTTCTCCAGGAAATTTTCACCCAGTGAAAAAAACTATGGATTCAGGGATAAAGAGTTATTGGCTCTAAAATCCGCGCTTGAGGAATGGCAACACCTCCTCGAAAGGGCTATGCGTCCTGTAACAATCCTTACTGACCATAAGAACCTCACTTATATGTGTTCTGCTCACTGTCTCAATCCCAGACAGGTCCATTGGTCATCATTTTTTGCTCGTTTTGACTTCACACTTACATTTCATCCTGTATCCAAGAATTCTTGGCCTGATGCACTTTATCGATTCTTTGATAAGTCTGACCTCCCTGCAGTCACAAAACATCATCCTATCATCAACCCCGTCAGCTGTTCCATCTTGGATGCACACCTTCGGGTCATGGCACATAATTCCAATTCTCTGTTCATCCTGGGGTTAAGAAGACTTTAGCTCTCCTGGCACGTCATTATTGGTGGCCTTCCCTTTGGCAGGATGTTCACGATTTTGTCGCCATATGCGACATCTGTGCCAGGCACAGGATTCCACGACCTCCACCTCTGGGACTTCTCCATCCTCTACCTGTGCCCGCAAATCTTGGTCCAGCATATCAATGGATTTCATTACCGATCTTCCTGTAAGCAATGGCTTTAACAGCATTTGGGTAGTGGTGGATCGGTTCTCCAAAATGTCACTCTTCATTCAACTGAAGGGTCTGCTCTCTTCCTCCGAGCTAGCCACTATATTCCTTAAAGAGATCTTCCACCTTCATGGTTGTCCCTAAGAGATTATCTCAGATCGAGGGGTTCAATTTGTATCGGGCTTCTGGAGATCTTTTTGCAAAAGCTTGGGAATCATGCAAAAAATTTTCTCTGGTTACCACCCGCAGACCAATGGACAGACTGAGCGCATCAATCAAGATTTCTAACTGTTTCTGCATTGTTTTTCCTCGGACGACCAGTCTGATTGAAGTGTTCTGTTACCTCGGGCTGAATTTGTCCACAACAGTCATATTCATGAGTCCTCTGGGTCCTCTCCGTTTTTCATTGTGTTCAGCTAAAATCCCTTACTGCCTACATTGGTTTCTAACACCATCTCTACGGTTCCTACTGCTGATTCCTGCATAATTTTTATCACACCTGGACCTAAACGAAAACCAAACTCTTGGAGTCCTCCTCCCGTCACAAGGTGGCAGCCGATCATCACTGGAAAATGTTCCCTGCTCTCCAATGTGGGAGATAGAGTTTGGCTTTCCACATGCAATCTGAAACTTAAGGTTTCCTCCATGAAATTCGCACCTAGGTTTATCAGACCATTCACCATCTTACAAGTCATTAATCCAGTCACTTACAAGCTACGCCTTCCGCACTCCTTAAGGGTTCATAACGCTTTTCACATTTCGCTGTTGAAGCTCTTGCAGTCTCTGGTGCTCAATTCATTTTTTAAGGAGCCCTCTCGACCGCCTCCCATTCCAACAATTGCAAGTGAAGAATACGAGGTTAGCCTTATTCTGGATTATCGTCTATCCTATAGTCAACTTCAATTTCTGGTCCACTGTAAGGGCTTTGACCCTGAAGAGGGGTCGTGGTTTAAACAGAAAGACCTTAATGCTCCTCATCTTTTACAGGATTTCCTTAAATGCTGCCTGATTGCTCCTTGTGCCGGGAGAAAGGGTGGGGGAGTACTGTCAGACACCTTCCCTCCGCATTTGCCTGTGTTGGAGCACCCAGCATCTGGCATAGCAACCAGATGCCATGCTTCCGGCGGCCCGGCCAGCAGAAGAGCGCAAGCGTTCTGTTACTATCTCGCAGGCGGCTGCAGCTGGTGACGTCTCCACCGCCGATAATTAGTGTCTGGCTGTTCCTAAAGAGACCTCTGGCACCCTTAGGGTCCCACCTCTACTCCAGCGTTTCCTGTGTATCTCTGTTTGATTCCTGGTTTTTGACTGTGGTTTGTTTTTCTGTCTTCTCTCTGCTTGATCCCTGGCTTCCTGATTCTTGTGGATTCTGACCTTGGCTACTTCCTGATGCTTCTTTTGGATTACGATTTGGTACCATCTCTGTCCGACTTGTTCGGATCTGGATTGCCTGACCATTCTGATTCTACTTCGCTGGCAGCTGTACAGGAGAACCACGACCTGTGCGTCTCTCGCAGCTAAACCTAAACTTCCTTGCCGAGGTCCCTGGTGAAGACCAGGGGTGCGTTAGATTGTATTGAAGCAAGGTAAAAAACAACCAACACATTTTTTTTATTCTCTGTTTCACAGAGAGGCAACATGAAGAGAAGGCCATTTGCAAGGCCAAGAAGGGTCAGGAGGAAAGTCTTAAGGCCCAGGAAGAGGAGATGCAGGAGGTTGAGGAGGAGAAGGAGGATGACCTAAATGATAAGAGAGTGAAAAACATGTTTGGCTTTAATTGGCTCACTGTTAACCAAGCAAAATGAATGTGTATGCCTGAATGTAACTTCTGACAGTGTATAGATGTTAAAACAATTGTGTAATCTTATGACTTCAAAGTTCTGAGCTGTATTTGCTTACAGAAGCAAGTCAGCACAAATTTCTTTTTATATAGGTGCAATTTGATGGCATTGTCTAAAAGACAGTAGATTTTTGTATAATTGTTGCTTTTGTGCATAAGACTATACATTAAGCATAAATTCAATATAATGGAAAAATAAATAATGGTAAATAAAATAGTAATTCTCTGTCCAAACCCAATTATAAACAATGATGGATGAACTCTGTATTTAGGACATGTTTCACTTGTTTTAAAATGTAATATTGCTACACTTATAATTTCCATCTTTCATCTCCACAGATGCACTACACAAGTAAATATTCATGGAGGAAAGAATGCAGAGGGCCCAGGCATAACTGGATGGCATTTATTATGAGATGGGTGTTGTCCAGCCTGCCCTGGGCTGAACCATGCAATATATCATTCTGATCAAGAATTTGTTTAACTAAATTGCGTGTTTAAAGTTTTTTATTTTGTATATATAAAATATTATTTTATTAAATAGGCTTCTATTTTAAATTAAAATATTTTATTGTTTAAATTTGCTTGTTTCATTGAACATAAGTTTATGAATTTATTCTAATGAAGCGCAAAAATAATTTTTATGTGACTGATGTGATCTGTTAGTGGTGTAGTCACAATGCACAATACATATATTGTACATATTAAGGTGTTAATAGTCAATGTAAAAACGTGTTTATTGGTGCAATCGCAGAACATTCACGATGCATAATGCATAGGGACAATCAATGCATACATGATAAGGTAGTAATAATCACTTTACAAATGAAATAAACAATTCATAATGGGGATGTGGCAGGACACCAGATATTTGCAGTGTTAATGTAGCATTACTGTATTTATGTAGAATATGACATAGGAGTTGCTTTTGTACTTGTGAATAGTCTTAATTCAGAAATACTGCATGCATTCCACTTTACATACTTTATGCTATATGCACCTTTACAATCTGTGGTGATTTGGGTGTAAGAATATTCCAAATTCACTTTCTCCTCCTATAGCTCAGCCATATCTCTAGTCAATCAGTACTATTTTAAATCTCTCATTTCTTCTTAGTCCTCCAAGGCCAATAGTAATTTTGCTATCTTCACTCTCTCTGTTTTCGACTCCATCACCCACTTCACATCCCAAATCGATTCCATCCACCAGGACATCACGTCCAATCCGACTCTCCCTTCAACACCACCCTTCCCCACCAGTCTTCCTCTCCAACCTGTACAGCCTTCCCTCCTTCTCATCAGTGTTTCAGGATAAAGTCAGGACTCCTCTGTGCCACTGACCCCAGCTGACCCATGAACTCTATCCCCTCCTGCCTCCTCTGCTTCCTCTCTCCTAATGCAGGATCCCATCTTACCCACCTCTTCAACCTGTACCTCTCATCAGTCACCTTCCTCTCTTTATTCAATCATTCCCTCATCTCTCCCATCCTCAAAAACCCCACCCTAGACCCTATCTCTCTCTCCATCTACCACCTAGTATAATTCCTCCCCTTCAAAGCTCCTTGAGCAAATCATGTTCAACTGCCCCACCACCTTCCTTTCCTTCTACTTTCTCTTGACCCACTTCAGTGTCCCCTCCACTCCACGGAAATTGCCCTCACCAAGGTCACTAATCACCTTCTTGCTGTTGCATCAAAAAGTAATTTCTCTTTACACTTCTTCCTCGACATCTGTACTACCTTAGACACTGTGGTACACCCTCTCCTCCTAAATATCCTACAGTATTTGTGTGATCATATCCTCACCT
This sequence comes from Mixophyes fleayi, assembly GCF_038048845.1. Taxonomy (NCBI): domain Eukaryota; kingdom Metazoa; phylum Chordata; class Amphibia; order Anura; family Limnodynastidae; genus Mixophyes; species Mixophyes fleayi. The sequence continues at coordinate 133,500,621 of NC_134404.1, read as the reverse complement.
GGTTGTCTTCTTACTTTTCCAGCTGGTCCTTTCTCTCTACCCCTGACTCCTCTGCCCCCACTTCCTTTACCTGCCAGCTCTCCCACTATACCACCACTACCATTCTATCACACTGACACCCCATTTGTCTGCCCCTCCTATCCTGATTGTAAGCTTTCTTGAGCAGGGCTTTCTTTCATTGTGTCCTTCATTTATTAGCTATAACACCAGAACATTTGTGTCTTCTTTCCTTTCCTCAATCAGTAACATTGCTCCTGTTTGTTGTGCCCATCCTTCTGGGTACAGGCTAAGATTGTGTTTATTTGCTCCCTATTCTTCCCCCCTTTCCTTCACTTGTCATGCCTCTTTCTTCAAGTGTGAGATTATATCATGCCTAGCACCTCATTGCTGTTAGTTTAACTTATTGTTCCTGTGTGTTGTACAGTTTTGCCTATATTGTATTCTCTTGTTATGTCAATTACTATTTTACCTGACGTATGCCTGACATTAATCAGGCACTTATGGTACTAGTGCAGACTTCAACCTGTTTTGGGATATGTAAAGATCAGAATATGGGCAAAAATATGATATTGTTGTGCGGATCTTTTTATTAATGTAAATACTTATGCACATGTGTCTTCAGAATTGGGTAACTGGGTAAGAGAAAACAAAACTTAGTCTAAGGTATTTCTGAAGCATCTGGGTTTGTAATCATGACTCCTAACCTGCATTCTTCTTATCTTTGTCTTCTATTTTTTCTTATTTCCTAGCTCACCCCTTGATTTTAATGCTCAACACTTTAGCTGCCCTTTGTCATCCTGCATTTCTAAAAATAATGCCATGTTCATAGTACAACATTCTTTTGGTGTGGAAATCTACAAACTCAAAGTAGGTTAAAAAAGAGGCAAACCCTTTGAAACATGGTAATGAAGTTGAGATCTCTCAATGTCTTTGCACTGGCATTGTGATTGCTGAGACACATTCTAGAACACTACAGCACATTTATTTTCAGTAGATTTTAAGTGGATAATTCAATGATAGAAGGGACTGCAAGGAACTAATGGTAACACTGAATAGAGTTTAAAAGGTCAACAATATAAAGATAGAGAAGACATCCCTTGTGTGATTAGGCCTGTCAAACCTCCCATTTAAAAAGTAAGAAGCACTAATTTTATGTGTAGCTCCTTTTGTTCAACTTTTCCTATGTACCTTTTGTGGCGTGCCTGTTATCATTTGTACTTGTAATGAACACAGTGCAGGCAATACTGTTCTATTGTGTGCTGGACTGTAAAGAAAAAACTTTTTCCAGTTTTGTGCTTTGAGTAGTTGAAATAAGCTATGCAATTCTCACCCGTCAACATAATTCTGCCGAATTTGGCCACCCAGTCACATGTTTGTCTACACTGGCATAGAATTGGTTGATGGTAGACTTGCAAAATGAATGGCTATATCCAAGATAATTTTCTGTTTAAGATTTACCCATTATTACTTAGTTATATCACCACTTACCCAAAATTCACGAAACACTCAGCACTTCCCCGGAACCCATTATTCCTAGAATTGTGTTAATCACCTTTAATTTATCAGAGTTTGTAGGATCTTATTTACAACATCATGCCTCTCTGAAATCACACATTTTTATAAAAAAAGTAAACAAAATATTTATTGAAAGGATTCCCATTTTGTTTTTACATGTGGTGTCCAAGCATTATACACTAACATCTCCCATAGGGGTCTTAAAACAGTAAAATACTGTTACAATTTTGATTTTGGAATCTCAGAGAGAGAGAGAGTGAATTCATTCTGAAATGACTGACTTTTATTCTAACACATTATTTAATATTTTTTAATTATATTATTAAGTACATTAGCAAGAAAGAAACAAAGAAAGGTTACAATACCATATAAAAAAATGACAAGTTATAACTCAACAAATGATTCAATTTGTAACCAAGATCAAGGCATATAAACAAAAATTGGTGATACATATTTTTTTTGGGGGGGGGGTGGACTAGGGGACAGAATGGTGGGGTGATGGGAAGTGCCACGCCGGTGAGAACTGAGAGGGAGTATCACTGAGATCTAGGGATGTAGGGCAAGTGCCCAGCAAAACAAAAAACAATTACTGGATTAACGCTTCTGTAAAGGCTGACTGTGAAGGGAGGACCAAGGAGCCCATACTCCATGATGCAGAGGAGTTCTTCAATATACTTGTTATGTATTCAATTTGATAAGTATACCACACTCATTTGCAGACTGAGAGGATGGTAAGCGGATGAGGCTTTTTCCACAAAGCTGCTATTTGGCATGTCACATCACTAATGATGTGTCTAAATAGTTTAAGGGAGTGTTTGGGAAAATCTGGAATAGACAGAGGGAACAGGATATGTTTAGGGTCATGTAGAATTTGCAGGGTAGCTCCACTAGATGTGCAGAAAAGACCCCAGTTGACCACAATGACTTCAGCAAAAATAGAAACATCAGGATAACTGACACAGCCTAATTGGGAATAATACCCCTGGTAGAGTAATTTTTAAGCTTTCTCCTTGATAGAGGCACAGTTAGAGGCCTTAGAGTATTCTTTGTGAATATTAGCCCACTCCTCTAGGTCTAGGGAGGCAGTGAGATTGGCTTCCCACTTTCTTTGGTAGGGCAAATGTGGAGTAAATAATTATAAAACACATAATTATTTTTGATCATATATACTATCTACAAATTCTTGGGATGGCCATGGGCACGAGGTTTGGTCCGAGGCTTTCTAACCTTATTTTGGGTATGTTTGAAAGCCAACACACCTAGAGTAGCAGGTTTGAGTCAAACCTGGCGTTCTTTGGCCTGTATATAGATGATATATTTATGATCTGGAATGGTGATACACACTTGATCACTAACTTTGTCACACCCCCTAATAATAATGTATTTCATTTATGTTTCAGGAGCACATACAGTATAGCCAAAAAGATTTTATTTTTGGATACAATCTGTCAAGTTCTCAATGGTAAACAGCCTTAAAACATATTGCAAAGAATTGGTCAACAATAACTATCTCCGCTATAAGGGTAGTCACCAGATGGCATGGGTGAACAATATACCCAGAGGTCAAAATCATTCAGAGAAGGATATACTTATAATAGGATACAGTTTTTCTAGAGGTATTCAAATAGAAGAATTATCTGGAAAAAATACTTAATTGGGCATTATTATAATTAGTATAATCAGATAGATATGCCCTTCTGAATAAAAAATAAAAAGTACATCAATTGTAGAAACTAAAAAAGATGGATTTCTATCTTGTATCTCTAGAACAAGTTTGGAACATTAGGTTAAATACATAATAAAGAAACATTCTCTACTACTACTAATGTAAGACACTATACTCAGAGTATAGCTAACCAAGTCTTTTACCTTTAAAAAATCTAGAAAGCTGCACAATCTGTTGGTACTGTGCAAATATCAAAAGAAAAAAAATTGGGGACCATTCTACATTATCGTTGAGATTCAAAGTACTGGGATGTTGTAAGTGTGGTCAGGCTTCTTGTCTGACAAGCTCATTTATTAGACAATAAAAAACTAAATATGGTATACTTTTTTTTATTACATTAGTATGAAATTAAGTCCATGATAAATTGTCAAACAAGCTATGGTATAACCTTTAGGATGCATGCATAGCATACAGAGACATTTTCACCAGAAACACAAAAGTAATCCTAAAGATGTGAGAGGGTTCGGGAATGAATATATTGGTCCAACACACAGGCGAGGAGGCAGGTTTAGGTAGCTGTGCCAAAGAGACCTTCTGGATATATAGTCAGGACTTTGTGTCCAGAGGATCTCAATGAAGACCATTGATGTGGACTACTAACCTATTGGTTGCAATGTATTTTATAAGAGTAATGGGATATTGCTATTAGTCCCACTTCAACAATATATGAATATCTATTTATGTAGGCGTATTTATATATTGGTTGTACATAGTCTAAGACAGAAGCCATTACAGTTGGAGGCAATTTATTTGAAAAATTGAGAAATATTTGAAATGTGTATTTTAAATGTCTTTCAATATGTTTAATATCTGTTTTACTTTCTTATCTGATTTTAACATGAGTTCTTATTATGATGTTATTAGGCTCATTGAAATTTCTAGATGAATGCCTCTGTTGTGATTGTCTAAAGTTACTCTCCTGCTCTTATTAGTTCTTTGTGAACTTTAGACTGGTAGATCAAGTACTTTAATCGCTTTGCCAGGATCTAAGAGTTATCAACATTTTTAAATCTGATCACTACATTTTGGCGACTGTGCTTGACCCTAGGTTTAAGAGTTATGAGTTATATTTATTTCCAAATGAAACATATCTCAAGAGATGCAATGAGTTGCTGGTCAGCCAGTTGACAGCCTAAGTGGTACATGACACCACAAGGTATACTCCTTCAGTTTCTATTGTGACTACAGCTAGGAAAAAATTAGCTTTACAAAGAGACCCAGTGGTGGTGATACCTGCATAACATTTCAACATCTGCTCTGGTCTAAAAGAATTGCCCCAAATCCGTGACAGCTTTGGCTTAATATGTACTACAAATTCCATGAGAAAGTCCTTTGCTGGCAATTACATCAAAGTACAGAGAACTTCTACAGAGTACTTCTGTAATATAGTCTTACAGCATGGAATAATTAATATTGTGTGAGCAACAATGATGTACAGGTATTCCTCACTTAACGACCGACCTATTTAGCGACCATTCGGACTTATGACCCGTTGTTACGTCCGGCTCCGCCGCTCAGCAATAGGGGAAATTAATGACCTGTGCCCTTGCGACGGGAAGTAACCACGCCCTTAGTACCCGCATAGTTTCTTTCTGAGCTGAAGAAGACAAGACAAGACGCACCTGATACCCTTGCAGTCTCCATTGTGCGGTAAGTTAGCTCTACAGTACTTGAAACTTGTACAGTATTTTCATCATTCAACTAAGCTGCTGAAACTATTTTAAAATGAAAAGAATTTTTATTATTTTATTAACCAGATACATAGGACACTATTTATACGAGTGCCCCACATCCCCATTATGTGGGTCCCCCAAACAAGACTTGCAATAATTTGCCATACATGTCCTCGCTATTAAAGCATGTGTATGTGCATGTGTAAGTTAGCTCTCATTCACACTCAATTAGTACATACAACATACAGCTGTACATACAGTATTTGGTTTCTAAATTTGAACCCTTGTGTGCACCCATAGATAAAAAATGTCCAAAAAAAGAAAGGCTATTGACCTTGAGATGAAAATGAAGATTATTAAAGACTATGAAGCTGGTAAAAAAGTGAAAGTGATAGCAGAAGATTTGGAGCTGGCACATTCGACCATTTCAACAATTCTGAAGGACAAAGATAGAGTGAAAGAGGCAGTGAAAGCCTCAACGGGATTTAAAGCCATCATAACAAGGCAGCGGAAAGGCCTCATTCATGAAATGGAGAAGTTACTGGCAATCTGGTTTGACGACCAGCTACAAAAAAGAATGCCGATGAGCCTTTTCATAATTCAAGCTAAGGCACGCAGTATCTTTGATACTTTGAAGGAGCGTGAAGGAGAGGAGGAATCAATAGAAACATTTATGGCAAGCCATGGATGGTTTCAACGGTTTTGTCGAAGATTCAATTTGCATAATCGTAGTACCTGTGGTGAGGCAGCAAGCGCTGACTTTGAAGCAGCTAAAAAATTTGTTCACGAATTTGATGAAATCATTGAGAAAGGTGGCTACTGTATGGAACAGATATTTAATGTGGATGAGACCGGACTTTTTTGGAAAAAAATGCCGGATAGGTCTTACATTCACAAGGAAGCAAAGACAATGCCCGGTTTCAAGGCTTTTAAAGATAGGATCACCCTGTTGTTGGGAGGAAATATCGCCGGGTTCAAGTTAAAGCCTTTCCTCATCTATCGCTCAGAGAACCCACGTGCATTTAAGCAGATTAATAAGCACACATTGCCCGTTTACTACCGTTCAAATAAGAAGGCATGGATGACACAAGCTTTGTTTGAGGATTGGTTCCTCAACTGCTTCATACCCCAAGTCAAGCAATATTGTCAGGGGAAGGGAGTTGTCTTTAAAATTATGCTCCTCCTTGATAATGCCCCAGGCCATCCACAACATCTTGATGATCTACACCCGGATGTAAAGGTGGTGTATCTGCCTAAAAACACAACTGCCATTCTTCAGCCAATGGATCAGGGGGCTATAGCCACGTTCAAAGCGCACTATTTGCGCACAACTTTTTCCAAAGCTGTAGCAGAAACTGAAAGTAATGAGGTAACCCTTCGAGATTTTTGGAAGTCATACAATATTTATCACTGCATACAGAATGTTGATTCATCTTGGAAGGAAGTGTCAGAAAAATGTATGCAAGGCATATGGAAAAAATGCCTAAAAAGATTTGCAAATAATTTTGAAGTATTTGATGTAGACACACAGGTCGATGTCATAAATCAAACATCTGTGCAACTAGCTAGCAATCTTAATTTAGAGGTTGAAGTAGAAGATATTGAAGAACTAGTGGAATATGTTGAGGGAGAGCTGAGCAACGAAGACTTAATGGAGTTGGAAGCTCAGCAACACTTGGAAAATGATGACGAAGAGGAAACAATGGAAGAAGTACAAAAGAAGTTCACTTTAAAAAGGTTAGCTGGTGTGTTTTCAAAAGTGAATGCGGCTATGTTACAACTAGAGGCTATGGACCCAAATGTGGAACGGTTCATGAAAGTGGAGCAGAAAATAAATAATGTTTTACTATGCTATCGTGAAATTTAAGAAAAAAATTACTAAACAAACAACACTAAAAGAATACTTCCCGAAACCTACACCTAGGACCTCCCCTCATACATCTACAGGTCCTTAGATATCCTTGCTGTGATCTCCCTGGGCCCTCTTTGTTATACAGTACTGTACTGTAATTGTTGCTGTTTGTACAGCTTTACTGTACCAATGTTTCTTTTATGTTATGCAGTTATGCAAAGTAAAGCAAACTTCAAAATACAATTTTCTTTTGTCCATTTCTTTATTCAGAATCAATATAAATGATTACAATACATGTAGGTGTATATTACAGTACTGTACTCACTTAGCGACCAATTCGCTTAACGACCTAGTCGTTGGAACGGAACTCGGTCGTTAAGTGAGGAATACCTGTACACACTGATGAGGATGAGAATGGTGACTGTAGATTGCAGGTGCTGGGGTGTAGCTGAGAGAAGGAAGCTAGCTAGTTTTTTCTCCAATTTCCTCTGAATCTACTTCTCTCAGTACATAATATCATTGTGCTCTAGTACTTTTCTTCCTTTGAAGAATGTTACCCTCCTGTACCTTGTTGAAAAACCCTTCATAATTATATATTTCAAAGTTTCTATTATGTCCCTCCTTTCTCTTTTGTTTCTGTGTAGGCAATGACACCGAGACTGAAGAGTGACAAGAACACTGTTGTTAACTCTTCTGTTTCTCTGTGAGCTCTGTGAACAACAATGCCAGCCTTTTACATTCTCATAAAGCAAAGAGCACCACCTCTCCTATTTCTGGATGAACTCTGGCACAGTACAATGTGACTGAAGACTTGGAAAAACACTGCCAACACTTCTATTTCACTTGCATTAATAACGCTGCCTAACTGCACTGGAGACTGCTAAGAACCCTGCTACCCCTTCAGTGTCTCTCTGTGAAATGGCGCCGGATCTCGTTTTCGGACGTTATTTATAGAATGAAAGTCTTGCGAGATCCGACGACGCAATGATGATGTTTTGCCTTGTTTTCATGCCTGAACGCGCGCGACAGTACCGAGCCGCCTCAGATACCCTGAGTTCGGGTGGGCTCGTTTTTCGGGAAACCGAGCCCGCCCATCTCTATAATAAAGAGAACCATTCATTCAGCAAGACGTTGTTTGTGTCTGTCATCTGCCAGATCTCAGTATCACACCACTCAGCACTCATCCATAGAAAGATGTTAAATAACTTTATTTCCCTTTATACTAGGAACTACTCTCCAATTTTTGTGAAGCCATTTCTTTGGTGTCCACTAAACTATGCATTGCTGTGGAATATTGTGCTGCCCTATAAAAAAATGATAATAATAATGTCAATGCTTTGGATGTTTATTGACCCTTGTAAGGAGACATGTTAGTGAAGTTCAGCACTTTTTAAAAAGCATTCTATTCTCTATATTGATTTAATGTAGTATACAGATTAGCCTAGTGATAGACAACTTTATATATGTCAAGGGCTACATGTGCAGCCCTACAACATTCAAAAGGACGGCATAATAAATGAAAAAAAATAGCCCAAAAATACAATTGGCATGAAAATATCATTCATTCTAAAATGCTTTTGCATACTCCACAATACTACAAGTTGCCACTCAGACTTTCCACTTGCTCCAAATTAGCCCATGTGCCCTCAGACCACCACAAACCCTCATATCCCACATGTCTACCAAAAAAACCCACGTGCCCCTCAGATCTCCTTGCAAGTTCCTCAGACCTCCCAACATGCTCTTCAGAACTCACCACATGCCCCTCAGATGTTACCACATGCCTCTCAGACATTACCACATGCCTCTCAAATGCCCATCATTCCTCCCCACATGCCCATCAGACCTCCCCACATTCTCCTCAAACATCACCACATGCCACCCCAGACCTCCCAACATGGTGCTAAGACCTCCCCAGATGCCCCTCAAACGTCACCACATGCCACCCAGACCTCACCACTTGCCTTTTACATGCACATCAGTTCGCCCCACATGCAAATTGGACCTCCCCACATTCCGCCCAAAAATCACCAGATTCCCATCAGATTTCCACATGCCCATTAGACTTCCCTCACATGCCCATCAGTCCTCCCCACATGTCCATCAGACCTCTCTCACATGCCTATCAGTCCTCCCTGCATGTTCATCAGACCTCCCTCACATGCCTGTCAGTCCTCCCTGCATGTCCATCAGACCTCCCTCACATGCCTATTGTCACAACTGAGTATAGCGTACCTGCTATAGTTGGCACTACTCGAAGGAAGGTGCGGAGTCTAACGTGCCCCTGGTGTTCACCAGGGACCCCCGCAAGGAGGTATGGACTCAGCTGCAGGGAACACGCAGGTCGCGGTCCTTCCACGAGTCAGATAGCGAAGCACGAGAGAAATGTCAGACAGGCCAGTTCAGCAATGGTGCGGGCAAGGCAGGTACACGAGGAGAATCCAAAGGGGTAGTGAGTCAAGCCGGGTCGGTAGCGTTCTGGCAGCGTGGTACAGAAGGGAGATCCAAAAGGGTAGTCAAGGCAATCCGGGTCACAAGGGTCACAGGCAAACGGCAGATAATCAGGAGGGAGGCAAAGGTCAGGAGACAAGTATCACAGGTACACTGGAAACGCTGGAGGACAGGTAGACCTGAAACTCTGGCACTGGAAGGGAGCACTAGGAAGGCTTATATAGTCCCATTGACTAATGGGAACCCAGCGCTGAGCGATGTCATGATTAGCGCCTAGCGCGCTTAGCATAGCGTCCCGTTGCTAGGCAACGGGAACGCTCTGTGGGCAGTAACCGGCGGCCGAGTGGCCAGAAGTGAAGCGCAGACGCGATACAGCGGATACAGGCGGCCGTCCCAGAGATTGAGGGCGGCGCCTGACAGTATGCCCTCCTCCTCCTTCCCTCTGTTGGAGAAATCTCTTGAGCAGCAAGGCGGCATGAAGATCTGGTTTGTCCACCCAAGATCTTTCTTCAGGACCATCAGACCTCCCTCACATGCCTATCAGTCCTCCCCACATGCCTCCAGACTTCGCCACATTCCCATCAGATTTCCACATGCTCATTAAACTTCTCCCACATGTCTGTCAGATCTCCCCACAAGCCCATCACACATCCCCCACTTTAACTTTTTCAGCTGGAGCCTACAGAGCAAGGGAAAGAGCATGTGGTGCAGAGCACACTGCCCTTCCTCCTCTATTATTATACATATCCCCCCTTCATTGTGCAGAGGAGGCCACGAGCTGTGGAAGTCAGCTGCTCTCATTCATTATTATTCTCTGCTTTATAAAACAGCAGAGAATAAGTCAGATGGATAGCAGCAGCTGGAGTATGCAGGTGAAGGCTCGTCGGTCTGCTCACCACTGGATTAGCCAGAACAGGGATGCCTTTTATAGTCCCCCATCTAAATTTATTGCAACTAAAATCCCTTCTTAGATGCCAGTACAAGCATTTTAAGGACCGGAAAGTTCTTTAATATGTTGTTGAGGTTTAATCCTTTGTGTCCATTACATGGGATCACTCTATGCTGCACTTCCACTTTATATAAATGCTATGAGGGCATCAGCACAATCCCTTCATACATTTTTTTACACTAAGTATTGTAATCCCTTACTTGAATATGCTTAAAGGTGGATTCCAGCAGGGAGACAGACCTTTTATTTCATCGTGGGAAGGGATAGAGCTTTCTTTAATGGCTAGAAAGACCAACTGATTGCTGTAATTTTCAGCTCTACAAGCAAGGTTAATGGTAATTTTTGCTACATGTAGCTCAGTACTTGATGCTGGTAGGTACTTTTTAATTCTGATCCAGGAAAGTCAAACAACCAAAATTGGTATTGGTATGCAAGCTTTTCTGAGATTTTAAGAAAATAAAATTATCCAGTGCATTTGTCTCAGTTTTACTTACCCATTCCACATGCATTTAGAATTTTTATACATCTACATTTTATTCATATTTAAAATTTGTTGTTATTTGTACTTCTAATACTTTTACTATTATCTGCAGTTACAGTAGTACCTAATTATATAAATATGTAGATATATAAATGTGTACACACTGTCTTTTCCTTCACGCACCTTACCAACCTTCGTAAATTATAAGTGTGACTTAAATTAAACCAAATAAAAACACAGACACGTATACGTTTAATTTAAGTTTTATTAATAATAACCAATTAAATGAAATTCCACCTGGTGGTGGCGAGAGCACAATGCAGTCAGCTAACAACCAATCATTTAACCAAATATTGCAATGCCAAGATGGCATTCAAACTAACCAAGGAATAATCCCTTAACATTGGCCGGTGTTAAAACAGGCGTCAGCGTGACTGCTCCCTCCTAGACTCAACATTGACGGCCACGCAAAGCATGCCAAGGGATCCTCCACTCAGAAGGATCAAGAGTGATGTTACTTGAAAGGGGCAGTGACATGCGGCCAAATAGCATAACCACCATTGTAATTAGTCGCTGACTGCACTGCTCTCCCACCAACTGCGCCTCCTCTGTAAATAAAAAAATGTTAAACCAAACCAAACACAACTAGCTGGGTGAGAAGGAAGGCATCCGAGAAAGTGCGGGAAGAAAAAGACCCAGCATTCCATGGGGAGCAATAATGAAGAGGCTATGCCACTCCCCATGGATCCTATTGGCTGGATATCAGCAAAACTTTAACCCTGAATGGGTAAGTGCTTGAAACTCCTAAACCAATGCTTTTAAGTGCCCTCAGCTTAATGGCTTCACTTAACATTCTTATGATATAGTGCAGGGATTAACTCCTAAACACTGCCCAATACTTCCCTAGTAATTACACCCAGAGGACCTCATTTACCAAATGAACTGGATGCGCACTGAAAATCAGTTTGGTTTTGCACTAGAATATATAGTGGATTATAGTGCACACCAACTTTCTGGGCTTTGGTGATGCCTCTGCAAATGAAAAGTGTGGCTTGGTTTGCGGGGAGGCTCTGTGAAGCAGTACTGTGCAAAAATATAAATGACATCAAAGTTTAATCTCTTACCACTTTTGTACCATCCCTTTTAATAAACTTTTCAGTTTGTCTCCTGAAATACTGTTCAGTTTAGCCTCATTTGCGGCTTAAATGCATCATCAGTGTAGGGGAATATAAGGACTGTACATGTAACACTGTTTTATGTGCTTTGATTTTTTTTTTTTTTACATTAAGTAAAGTGCACCTTAAAATAGAACTGAGGGATGATTAGACCCGAAGGAAATAAAAGCTGAGTTTTGGGTGCATAGCTATTTGGATCACTAAGGGCTAACAATGCAGGAAGATGTGGTGTTGTCCAGAAAAGCGTCATAGAGGGCAAGAGCAAAGGGAATGGTTTAAAGAACGGGGAGGGGATAGTGAGATCTATTGGTTCCTGGGAAAGCAACCCTCCCTCCCCTGGATGGTGTTCACTTCCGAGGTGAAAGTTTACTTCTCTGCAGATTAAGTACTCTGTATTGAGAGGGGTGATTATTAAATCTTAGGGAACAGTTGATGTGAGGGCCTGTTTATCTAAAATATGAGTGGCAGTACAGACATGTAGGAATCTGGAGCCACTTAGTGCACGGCCTCGTGGCATAATACAGGAATTTGGTTCAGCCCTAAAGGTATGATGGTATGGCACGGGTGTGCTGGTTTAGCCCCGGAAGTAGGTCTGGCCAACTTGGAGCACGGACCGTGGTATGGTACGGGTGCTGGTTCAGGCCCAGAGATAGGTTGGGCCAACCCAGTGTGCAGGCCTTGGTATAGAACGGGTGTACTGGTTCAGCCCCAGAAGTAGGTTGGGCCAAGAAAGAGCACAGGCTGTGGTATGGTATGGGTGTGCTGGTTCAGCCCTGGAGGTAGGTTGGTCACCCTGGAGCACGGGCCATGGTATGGTATGGGTGCTGGTTCAGCCACAGAGGTAGGTTTGGCCAACCTGGAGCACGGGCCGTGGTAAGGTACGGGTGCTGGTTCAGCACCGGAGGTATTTTGGCCAATTGGTGCAGCGGCACTGGTATGGTATGGGTGCTAGTTCAGCCCTGGAGCATTTCTGGAGTCGCTTGGTTACCGTGAGCAATCCCAGGATCGCAATACTGAGGCTGGTTTAGCTCTTGTTGTAGCTGGAGAGCACTGTACATGATAAGCAAGGTTGGTGAAGCGCACATCCATGGTAGTCAAGCGTTTAGAACTCGTTTCCTTTGAAGAGTCAGCTCAGGATCTGTGCAAGTACAGCCCCTCTGGGCTGACTTGCGGTGCATTATGATTAGCCTAGAAGGTGGTGGTTTCCGGCTTGCCTGGGGACAGTTGTCCCATTAACACGTAGATCGTATGGTGCGATTATGCATAGACTAGGCGGAGTACAGTGCTCTCCCACCGCCATAATAGTAAGCGGGGATTTAAATAAATAACTTTTTATCTGCCAACGTGTGTGGTGTCTTGTATTATAGCACATATAGGTTAAAGTTAAGACCAGGAAGGGTCTATCATCATCGTCATCATCACCATTTATTTATATAGCGCCACTGATTCTGCAGCGCTGTACAATGGTTATGTTTATCAACCATTAAGTATTTTACTGGATTCTCTTACAAAATGTGAGCAGATATTTCAAAATGATTGTCATGGGCAGCACCTGATAACACCAGTTCATAGCTTGTACTTAATACGCACCCTAAAAACCCTTTCTGAGGTGTGTAAATGGCTGTGTACTTTCTGAAAACCAAGGAATGTCCCTACAAATGTACCCTCTCCACCTCTCTATCTAATTTTAATAATCTCACTCCACAAAATCCCGATATCTCTCTATTCCTCTTTGGATGCAGACACTAATATATTAATCCTTAGCTGATGGACAAGCAGGAAAAAAACATTTGCACATTCTTGTGCCGCAAACCAATGCTCGCCCGTACAATATTTTAGCATTGATCTGTGTCTTAGCTGTTTTGGCCCAGGGACCTTTTGAATTAAGCAGGTACCGGGGCTGCACCAAACAGGATTCGTTTCTATTCAATCTACAATTGATTTTAGTATCCATATTGATTATTTTGCACAGCAGTAAGTATTTAACAAGCCTTACCAAAACTCCATACCTGCAAATAGACCTAAGAGTAACTATCTGTAATTTGCCTTATAAGCTTATTTATCAGTCTCTATCTGTGCAGTGAAAAGTTACTTTGGGGTTCTTGAAGACATCAGTGATGTTGGCGTGTTACTCAGGAATGTAGTAGGGGATTAGGAGTACAGTAATGTAATAGCCCCAGGACAGGTGTGATTATACTAAGTGGTGTGGCCCTGGCACTAACCTCGTAGCAGATTCTTCCCTGGATCTGTGCACGAAGCTACAGATACTTACCATGAGGCAAGGGTCACCCCAAACAGAAATAGATCTGAGGCAAAAGTGGTGATTTAAATTTTTTACTTGTCACACTGCTAATAGCTTTCACAAATATAATTACAGATTATGAATTGATTCAATTAATATTTACTCTGATTACATAAACAGCAATACAAGATGGCTGAATCACTTACTTTAAAAGCAAAGGAAAAACATATAAATACTCTACTGAGTGCACTTAGGTGACTTGATATGTCAGGCAGTGGTCGAAGTGGAAATTTAGACGTGCGGCATGGAAAATGTAAGAGAGTGGCATTTGATAGTATTAAAATGAAGACAGTAGGAACAGTGGTGGTATGGCATACCACCATATATAAGATCACCTCGACCACTGATATCAAGACAATAACTGCACATGTGTACCCCTGCAATTCCTATTGTATGAACTATCTGTTGTTAGGGCTAACAGCAAATGTCATAAACTTGTATAACAAGCAGAAGAGGTCTTCACCTATAGCAGCTGCTGTTCCCGTAGAGCTGAACATGCTCACAGGTACTCATATGCCCCCAGGTCTTAAGCTCAGAGTAGTACAAGTTTATATATTTACCGTAGTGCAGACGAGGGCCTGATGGCAGAAGATAGCGTAGTCCAGAACAGGCCGAGGTCAAAAGGCAAAAGCAGGCAGCAGAGTGAGGTCCAGGCAGGGGTCAGGGCCGGCAGAAAAATAGAATATCCGGAGAACAGGCAGAGGTCATGGTCACGAACAATCAAACAGAGTCAAGTAAGCAAGCCAAGGGTCATACACAGAAGAGTCAATCCAAATAATAAAGGAGCAGAATATAGAGCAGGTCAGCAGCCAGGAACTGAGCGCTATAACCGTCAGGGAGGCTAAGCCCTCCCTGCCTTAAATACAAGTAAGAGCCAATAGAAACTTGAGGGGCACAGGAGGATAATCAGCCCCAACTGGAGACTAATTGCTCTTAGATTGCACACGCACCCGGATGCCCAGGTGGGTGGGTCGCGGCGGTATGTGCAGAGCGTCCTGGCCGTTGACACGGTGACGGTTAATTTAAAAATTAACATCTATTAAGCATTTTCCCTTTGCTACTGTAATTCTTTTTCACCTGTTCCGTATGCCTGCTCTTAAGGATCTTGGTGTTGTGTGGGGTATTTTTTTTGTCTTATCTCTCTCACTGCACTTTTCTTAGCTTCCCCATTTGTAATAGTAACAGTGGGCCTGTTTCATCAAGGCACGCATAATGAGTGCAACCTGTGTTTTGGCTTTGTACACTTCCAATATTCATCAAGGCACAGATCTTAAGATCTATACATGTCTGCAATCCTCAGGTAATGTACAAATTTGTAATGCAACTTCATGTCACAACACTATGGGTATAAAGAAATAGCACACTGTAGTAATTACAAATGAATATCAGACTTGCACAATAAGGAGAGAGGAAAACCTTAACGTTTTAGGTGCATATCCTTTTTCAAGAGATCTCTCAAAGGGTATGGTGTTACTAGGTAGCACCATTTGTAATAAGCACACCTGTCAAAACATGCTGACTTATTCAAGATAGGTGTGTTTTTGTTAATCCTAATTCTGCTTTTGGTATGCAGAATGCTTTATAATTTTAGATGATAGGCAACATGGGAACTGCTAATTAATTTGTGCATGTAGTGTTATGTAAACAGTAGCAGGTTAGTGTGCTGAACCTCCTAAGATCTTTTCACTGATTCTTCTAAGTACTTGAGCACGCTCAGTGTAACTTTTGCGTGGAAATGTTATCAAACACATTTAGAATAGTCAATAAAATTCCTCCAATGTATCTGATCCAAATGACACCACTCCTATTTAAAATTGTTTCTGTAACGCTAACAATGCCAGATTGTTGATCGTTTTTCCTATGTCACTATTCCTGGGTTTCTCTGCTCTCTGTTGCCCTTCTTGACCTTTTTCCAGGGGCAGACCTGGTCCTGTGTAAATCAGTCATCGATCAAAGACAAATAGAATGAGTGTCGGTAAAGAGGCTGGACAAGAAGTAGAAGGGGAGACAAGGGGGGGAATTTGGACCAATTCCAAGAAGTGTACAACCTATTTTTGCCCTGTTGTGCCAAGTTTCAGCCAGGGTTGGTGCAAAGGGAGACAGGTTTGCAATTTTTTATTTGTATGTCAAATCTCTAATTGTTTTTGTATTATCTGTAAGCATTGTATCTTTTGTATCTTAAGTCTAAATGAATCCATTGCCTCTTTAGAAGAGACAGATTGCTTATCTGGGTTAACTCTTTAGGAACCAGTGTGTGAAGGGTTAACTGTTTAGCTACCAGAGCACAGTGTGTGCACAATTGGGTGATTAAGTCATAGGTTTGCCACGGCCTTATACCTAGCTGGTGGTAGTTGCTAAGAGGTGTGAAGTGTGCGTCCGTGTTGGGAAAGGGACCAGCGTATTCTGTAGCCTGAAAGAGAGGTGAGTGCGCTATCTGGGCTGGAATCCTGTGTGTTCCCTTACAGTAAGCTTCCAAGTCATGAGTGTGCAGAGGGCGTTTTGTGACAGATAAAGGGGTTCAGGAGCTGTTTTCTGACAAAATAGAGGTGATATATTGCATAACTGTTGGAATATATGATAAGATATTAAATCGGGGAGTAGCTAGAGGGGCTTATCTCTGACACTTTGGATGACTGCTTAGGACTGTAATCACTTATTATACATCTGCCCATGTTACCAATGTTAAGTGTGCAGATGGTACCCAACGTTAACAGTGCTGTTATAGTGTTAATACATTTCCTAGTTAGCCATAGGAGTATGGTCTGGTTTTGGGAGCATGTGTCACTGTGAAGTGAACCCAAAATGTTGTTTTGCCATTGTGTTAGCGAATTCTATTGTTGAAGTAATCTTTATTGAAAGTGTATACAGTTTCAATGATTCAGATTGCAGAATTTACTGTGTATTGTACTACAAGTGCTTGCATTCACTGCAATGTTTATGCTTATTTGTTGTGGCTGACACCCACCTTTTATCCTGTTTTACCCTGATTACCTACGTCTCCAGCTTTTAATAAATGTGCCAAGTTAGTTTTTACAAAACCTGCGAGTTTGTGTGTGTGTGTTTGTCCAACTTGCTGTTTGTGTCAGGTACAAGGGAACATTCCCTGGTGGAAGAGCCCACTGTCCACATTCCCAAAAGCGTGAGAGAAAATTCGGATGGACGCACTGCATCATCAAGGGAAGTAAGAGATGCACACATACTCCACATTCCTGCTACACCCTTTCAGGGCTGGAATGGGGGGTATTACATGTAGTATTCTCAACTGAAAAGGAGAGTATGTATCTGCCCAGCCAATCTCAAGCTTTTTCCCAGGAGCCAGCCAATCACATGATTAAAAATATGTAAGATGTAGTTGTACTGTAAATCATTGTAGCAATGCAACATTTAACATGGGGGGTTCAATTGACCGTATTGCTCGTGAGAACAATGTTAAACTGTGCACTATTGCCGTTACCATCGTAATAGTTCACATTATTACCGTTAGTACTGTAATTTCAGAGCTGATATATCTTTGCAGCTCTGTGAGACATAAGCAAAAATCTGTGTTAAAATTGCCGTACTAACAGTAATAGTGTGCAGGCCGCGTTGCTAACAGTGTTAATTGATTTCCTTCCATCAAGCAAGCACCTCACAGACTTTAAAAAGTAAATAATGACAAACACACACTGAGAATACTGACTGAGCAGTCTTACAATATTTGTGTGTGCACCAGCTTTAAAGTCACCATTTCTCCCAGACATATATGGGACAAGATTGTTGTGATCAAAGTTTTCAAAATGTTATTCTTTTTTTCCAGATAATGGATGTGTATTCATATTGGTGATGTCTGGTGTTATGGACCCACCACCTCATTGTCCCTCTGGCTTACATATACAGTTTTATGGACTGTGGAATGAATTTGTAAGTGTACAGTTATTATAATATTATAGTAAAATATTTTCCTTGCATCTAACTGCATGTATTGCAGTACGATGACACCCATTAGCATATAAAACATTTTAATAATTAATTAAGGTTTTTGCAGGTTCAATATTACAGGGAAAATGCTGTGTTTGAACTCATTTGCGTAAGAAAAAAGCAGATGCAAATGCTTTCACAAAAAATTACAATTGCGTGAATATGCAAAGTTGGACCATTTTCTAGACTTTTGATAGTGAAATATGCATTTGCTACTAGGTTATTATGACTCTTCTCATGAACAGAAAAAAAAGCTAAAATACGCTCATAAAACCATATAATATATGCATGATTAATGAAGAAAGCAATGATCATCATTAATGTGTATGTGAACCTGCCCTCAGGCAGGAATTGATATAGCTACTGACAGGTATATATGCCATTCTGTGCAGATACAGTACTTGGCCTACAGAAGACTGCCCCTTTTCTCCCCTTTCCCACCTCTGCAGTCGCAGGCATCATGTGGCAGATGACAGCAAATCTGCAAACACGCATATACTTAAGGGCAATAGACTTGTAGCCACTATTAACTCAATCCCTAGTCTGCTGCCCAGGGCTACAGTGTATATAAGGTATGGGGTACCCATGCCACCCAACACCACCTTTTTTTAATAGAGGATTTATGAATTTAAGGGGCTGGAGCTTTTAAAAAAAGAGTCCAGTAAGATATTGCATGGTACAGTGGTATACAGTAAGGAGGCTGAGTAAGATATATTGCTGCGATATCTGTCCTCCATCTATGAAGAAGCTGAAAAAGTATAATTTATTGTTACAAAAATCCAATACAGGTATACATGTTGTAGAGTATAAATAAATAGTATACAGTGAGACATTAAGATGGTTATATTAAGCATAAGTTGCAGTATACATATAAAGTATAGTAGAGACAAACTATAAGTCCCAGAATGCAGATGTAATAAAATACAATACATGTAAACTAAAAATACACACATGTAGTTAATTTCAAAAGAGATTGCAGTATGTGTGCTACACGCTGTTAAGTGCGTATTGTCGCTAACCAATAACGATTGTCAAATCTCGATTTGTGTTTCCAACGCACAAAGATTTATTCTCTTAAAGTAGCAGTGGATATTCAAGCGAAAATTATAATAAGTACAGCCGTTACTTATCGCAGGCGCTCTGGATCCAGTATACAGTCATTCAACCCTGAAGTCTGGGGACAAGATGTCTGAACACTAGATGAGGAGCTGCTGCTTATATGCACACAGAAATACAGTAGAACAATGCAGATGGTATAGCTTGCTTCTATTGGTCCAGGTTTCAGGAAGGTCCAAGGGGTTGTCAATCATTGGCTAGTTTAAGCTCAGGAATCCAAAGGAGGGGGTCATCTCTCCAGGGGATGAGCTCTGATCTTCCCGCCAAGATTACTCAGTCATAATAGTCCATAATCCCTTAACATTAATAACTTGCGTATGCACTCTGCGATTCCTTGGCAGAGTGAACCGGACAGTCGCAAATGCGAAGAGGATTAGTATGATACCACACATGACTAGATTCCTTCAACGTGTACCATATGTTTTGCTGATATGCATATAACTTATAATATTAAATATAAATACTACTATATTAACACATAAATGACTATATGTTGCAACTACCTTTAATGTGTACTATTTTACAAGTGTGAGTGTTTGTGCGAATGTATGTAAAAGACTAAATACTGTTGTTGCCACGTGTTGCAGCTGCGTACGCCCTTCCACACCGTAGCGTGCCCTTTCACGCCATAGCGTACCGTACGCATCTTTTCAGACAAAGACAAACAAGTTTGCTCGATTTTAATTGAAATGACTTTATCCAATATGCTGACTTCGACAGCTCCACCCTTTGATAGTATAATAAACTATCACATAATCACAGTTTCAAGTTCAGGGTTATACAACACTTCTTCACATACCATGATCTCGGTGTCTTGCACCACCCTTTCTGTCTCGTTCTCAGTGTTTCTCCTAGAAGACTGTTTCCCACACTTCAACACAGTAGGAACACATTTGACAAATAAACCAATTGCTAAGATGACACCCAGTATAAGGAGAAGGAGCTTACCTACACTAGCAACCATTTCCTGTACCCATTCCCCCAGACCAGAGAACCATTTCACAGGGTTCAACCATGAGAACCAACCTGCCACCTTTTCCCCGACCTCATATAACGAAGAATTATGGTTCCTTCGAAATTCCCATTTCAGTTGCAGAATTTCATCCATCTTCCGGTCTATAACCTCCTTAGGGTCATCCATATTATTGGTGATGTACGTGCAACATTTTACACCGAGCTGGGTGGCCAGTGTCACACAGTACCCACTAGTAATAGAGGTGAGATAATTTAGTACCAGTCTATGTTGCACCAACTCCTTCTTGTACGCTTGTAGCTCCCTTCCAGTATACCTGAAAGTGTCATCATACATCTCGGTGATATTATCTATTAATTTAGCTAGGTCTTGGATATATTTAAAGTTTAATGTTCCCCGAGCGGTCCTGGTGAGATCTAGAGCAACCATAACTTGAAACCCACCGGTTTCACTAATCAATTTTGTAGCTATGGGTTCTTCACCAGGAATCATATTTCTCTTGCCACGGTGTTCTTACTGTGTGTGTGTATGTATGGTGGTGATGTAGTCTTGTGAATACCAACCATTTCTTCATGAGTAATAGTCATGATTTCAGGAACCAGTTTAGCTAAGAAACACAAACCCTTAGAACTCGGAGTTACCCAGGAATAAGCTTTCCTCCCACAAACAAAGTACACATCATCAGGGAGTACATAAGGAACAGTATGCCCATTAATTATATCGCACTGTCACTCACCGGACTGTGAGTGCTTCTTCCCGGACTATTAGGAACCGTGGACGTCCTCTATCCTGAGGGACTGCGCATGCGCAGCCCTTTCCAAACCTTCAGTGTATGTTCCTTTAACTTAATTGGCAGATCAGGCAACCTCCCTATATTAAGCACCTGTGGTCAACACCACGTTGCCTGATCTTGGAGTCTCATTCCCCATGAGTCTCTGAAGGTGTTCCTGTGTTTCCTTGTTCATTCAGCCCTGCTGATTCCTGTGGTTTCCAAACCACTTCTACCTCTGTGGTTTCCAAACCACTTCTGCTACTGTGGTTCCCATACCACTTCTACCATCTACTATATCATCGTGACTGTGAGCTGATTCCTATCCGCTGCCTCCGTGCACTACAGTCTTCTAATCACTTCAACTCTACCATGTATCATTGGGACTGTTAGCTGATGCCTATCCGCTGCCTCCGTGCATTACAGGCTTCAACCACATCCACTCACCTGTTCATGATTGTGACTGCCAGCTGATTCCTATCCGCTGCCTCCGTGCACTACAGGCTTCAACCTGCAACTCGTCTGTGTTTCATCATCGTGACTGCTAGCTGATTCCTATCCGCTGCCTCCGTGCACTACAGTCTTCAACCTGCAACCCGTCTGTGTTTCATCGTGACTGTTTAGCTGATTCCTATCCGCTGCCTCTGTGCGCTTCAGTCTTCAGTCCTTGTCTACTCTACCGTGTTTCCTTGAGTCTGCTGCCACTATTGCTACCCGCTACTCTCCGTGATCATCTGTTCCAGTTCAACTCTGCTCCGGTGTCCCATCGTTACTGCACCTGCTGGTTGCTATTGGTTACCTCCGTGTTCCCGCAGAGACCCGCTGCTGTTACTTCTCAGCGCTACTCATCCATCTACTGCTGATCCGCTCTCCACGCCTTCCTGTGTTCCCTGCTGGTCTACCTACCTGTGCGCTGCACCTGCTAGACCCCTGCTTCACCCATCCAGGGACTTGTATCCTGCTGGCCTCCTGCCCTTCAGGTATCTCTGCACTCCTGTCTGACTGCCTTCTCCTGAACCACGGTATGCATACTTCCCATTGACTGTGCTGTGTATTGCATACCTTGCTGGACTGTGTTGGTTCTCCTCTGGAGTGTACTATCCGCTGAGTCTATTGCCATCATTGACTGTGTTGGTTCTCCTCTGGAGTGTACTATCTGCTGACTCTACTGCCATCATTGACTGTGTTATCCCATGCCGGATTACTTCAAGAGACTTTCTATATTGGCAGTGTTGTTCAGTCATTTATACATTTATATTGTGCATATTACTGTGGATCAAAGTCAAGGTGCCCGTGTATATATTGTGTTGCAGTCTCTCCCCGTGCACCTCCTCACATATATATTCAGTAGTACAACTTGCTAGTGGCAGACCACTGACTCCTGTTTACAGTTTCACCTGTTCCAGTATCCTCTCACATAGCAGTGGTACAACTTGCTAACGCAGACCACTGACTCCCCGGATACCTCCACTTGGATTCCATTCCTTCACTCAGACAGCGGTACAACTTGCTATCCGCAGACCGCTGACTCTCATCACCTCCTCGTTTCTGTTGGACATTCCTCCTCACTATAGCAGTGGTACAACTTGCTACCGCAGACCACTGACTACCTTCACGTGTCCTTTGTCCATACAGTTCCTCGTGTATTACTACCTCCATATTGCCAGTGCTGCTAGTCATAGACTTTCCTGAGCATCTCATCATCTGCTATTTCCTGTTCCGTGATCACCCTGCTACCAGAGTACCATATTACCACCTATACTGCTCTGGTAAGCCTATCACCTGGTGATCCCTGGGTAAAGACTCCTAGTGCCCGTGACAGTAAGATCAGGCCATGACAGACCCAGATACGGAACCTACTGCTAAAGAGATGCTGCAGCATCTGGTCAGCCGTGTGGAGCAACAGGATGCTCGCCAACAGCTGTTACTTCAATGTTACCAATCGTTAACCTCCCAAGGAACATCTGGACAGACTGTTACAGCTAATATTGAAGCTCCTGTGCTTGCCTCCGTTTCCCCAGTGCCATCCCAGGTGTCTACAGCTCCTACGCTTCACCTGCCTACTCCGTCAAAATATGACGGGGACCCCAAAACTTGTAGAGGTTTCCTTAACCAATGTTCAGTCCTTTTTGAACTCCAACCTCAAAATTTTTCTACCCATCGTTCCAGAGTGGCCTATCTTATCTCATTGTTTTCTGGACAAGCCCTGGCTTGGGCCTCCCCTCTGTGGGAGAGAAACGATCCAATTCTACAAGATAGTGCCAAATTCATTTCCACGTTCCGAAGTGTGTTCGATGAACCAGGTCGTGTGACTTCCGCTGCTTCCAGCATTCTTCGTTTGCGACAAGGCTCCCATACAGTAGGACAGTATGTCATTCAATTTAGGATCCTAGCCTCTGAACTTCAGTGGAACACTGAAGCATTAGTTGCCGCCTTCTGGCAGGGGCTCTCCGATAAAATTAAAGATGCACTGACTACCCAAGAGCTTCCTTCGTCACTAGAAGATTTGATCTCTCTTTGCCATCGTGTAGATATGAGATTTCGTGAAAGAGAGTCTGAGAAAACAACGGCTGTCAAAGCACCTCTTCGTTCAAACCCTCAATTTCGTCCAGCTCCATCCTCTGTGATTCCCATGGAGATAGGACGTTCCAAATTATCTTTAGAAGAGAGGAAACGAAGAGTAAAGAATAGACTCTGTATCTATTGTGCTGATTCCACACATATGCTCAGTTCTTGCCCTAAGAAATCGGGAAATGCCAGGCCCTAACTAGTTCTGGAGAGGTGAAGTTAGGGTCCCTGGAGTCCTCTCCATTGTCTATGAAATCTAAAGTCTGCGCTTTCGATGTTACGATTTCCTTTGCTACCAAATCCTTTGAGTCACAGGCATTGATTGATTCCGGAGCAGCAGGAAATTTCATTTCTAAATCACTAGTGAATCAATGGTCCCTACCAGTGATCACTTTAAAAACACCCATTACTGTGACGGCTATAGATGGATCACGTCTCATCAATGGTCTCATCACCCAGAGTACGTCTCCAGTAACCCTTCAGATTGGTGTACTACACCATGAAGAAATTTCGTTTTTAATTCTTCCTGTTACGACAAGTCCGATTGTCTTAGGCCTTCCATGGCTTCAATGTCACTCTCCCCAGATTGACTGGCGCACCCCTCAAGTTACGTCTTGGGGGCCTGAATGTCACCATCGTTGTCTCTCTCAAGTTATTCCTCTTAAAGTACAGCAATCTTCCATCTCATCGTCCTCCCCGGGACTCCCTCCTCAGTATGCTTCATTTGCCGATGTGTTTGATAAAGCTCAGTCTGAACGTCTTCCTCCTCATCGTTCTTGGGATTGTCCGATCGACCTTCTACCTGGCAAGACTCCTCCCAGGGGTCGGGTCTATCCTCTCTCGTTACCTGAAACTCAAGCCACATCTGAGTACATACAGGAGAATCTCCAGCGTGGGTTCATTCGACCTTCCACCTCTCCCGCTGGAGCTGGGTTCTTCTTCGTCAAAAAGAAGGATGGATCATTACGCCCTTGTATAGATTTTCGTGGACTCAACGCCATTACTATCAAGAATCGGTATCCCATTCCGCTGATCACTGAGCTATTTGATCGCATCAAGGGAGCTCGGATATTTACTAAGTTGGATCTTCGTGGTGCCTACAATTTAATTAGAATCCGTTCCGGTGACGAATGGAAGACCGCGTTTAACACCAGAGATGGGCATTACGAATATTTAGTAATGCCCTTCGGGCTGTGTAATGCCCCCGCGGTTTTCCAGGGTTTCATCAATGAGATCTTTCGGGACTTATTATATGTATGTGTCGTTGTCTACCTGGACGACATATTGATCTTCTCACAGGACCTGCCTTCTCATCACCAACATGTGGCAGAGGTCCTCTCCAGACTACGGAAAAACTCATTGTTCTGTAAATTGGAAAAATGTTCATTCGAGTTACCCCAGATTCCATTCTTGGGGTATATAGTTTCCGGAGTTGGCCTGAAGATGGATCCAGACAAAGTAAATGCTGTACTACATTGGCCTCAGCCAACTACTCTTCGTGCCATCCAGCGTTTTTTAGGTTTTGCCAATTACTATAGACGCTTCATTCAAGACTTCTCATCCATTGCATCTCCCATTGTGGCCTTAACTCGGAAAGGGGCTAATACTAAGCAATGGTCATCTGAGGCTCTCCAAGCCTTTCAAATCCTCAAAGAGTCCTTCTCGTCTGCTCCCATTCTGCGACAACCTGATGTGACACTCCCCTTCTTCCTAGAAGTAGATGCCTCTAATGTGGGCTTAGGAGCTATTCTCTCCCAACGCTCGGAGCAACAAAAATTACATCCTTGTGCCTTCTACTCTCGGGGTCTTCTGCCCGCAGAGAAAAACTATACTATCGGGGACAAGGAGTTGCTGGCCATCAAAGCTGCATTAGAGGAATGGAGATACTTGTTGGAAGGAGCTCGCCATCCTGTGACGATCTTCACGGATCATAAGAACTTGTCATATTTGCAATCTGCTCAATGCTTGAACCCTCGTCAAGCAAGATGGTCTCTTTTCTTTTCCCGTTTTGAATTAATTATAACCTTCAAACCAGCTGCTAAGAACAAGAAAGCTGACGCTCTATCTCGAGCTTTTGTGACGTCCTCTGATGTAGAAGAGGTTCCCAACCATGCTATTCTAGACCCCAAATGTATTTCTCTGGCTGCGTCATCCACCAAAATGCTACCATTTGGGAAGACCCTCGTGCCTCCTACTCTGAGGAGGAAAATCCTTTCGTGGTTCCATGCCTCTCGTTTTTCTGGACACGCCGGTGAACATAAGACCTTTGAGATTCTCTCTCGTAGTTACTGGTGGCCTTCAATGAGGAGAGACGTCAAAGAGTTTATTGCTTCCTGTGATTTATGTTCTCAGTTCAAATCCTCCCGCAGAACTCCAGCAGGGTTGCTGCGACCACTACCCATTCCGTCCAAGCCTTGGACCCATATTAGTATGGATTTCGTTACTGATTTGCCACCAAGTAAGAATCACAATACTATTTGGGTAGTGGTAGACAGATTTTCGAAGATGGCTCATTTCGTCCCTCTGTCCGGTTTACCTTCCTCGTCTACTCTGGCTGAACATTTCATTAAAGAAATCTTCCGCATCCATGGATGTCCGTCTGAGATTGTGTCAGATAGAGGAGTACAATTCGTTTCCAGATTCTGGCGGGCCCTTTGTAAAACCTTGGGCATACGATTAGCACTCTCATCATCGTACCATCCGCAATCTAACGGACAAACGGAACGAGTCAATCAAGATCTTGAGACTTTTATTAGGATGTTCTCTTCAGCCAACCAAGACAACTGGGTAGAATTGCTCCCTTGGGCTGAATTCGCCCATAACAACATGTACCATGAGTCATCATCCAAAACTCCATTCTTTGTGGTTTACGGTCACCATCCGTCTTTTCCGGAATTTCCTGCCCTCCCACCCACCCAAGTTCCTGCTGTGGAGACTGCTTGTCAGACCTTCAAAAATATCTGGTCTCAGGTCAAAACCTGTTTAAAGAAGACATCTAACAAATATAAGTCTTTCGCAGATAAGAAGAGGCGGGCTATTCCACCACTAAAAATTGGAGATCGGGTTTGGTTATCTACCAAAAATATTCGTTTGAAGGTTCCATCTATGAAATTCGCCCCTCGTTTTATTGGTCCATATAGGATCATTCAAGTTATCAATCCAGTATGTGTTAAACTTCTTCTTCCTAAGAATCTTCGGATTTCCAATGCCTTCCATGTGTCCTTACTCAAACCTCTTATTATCAATCGTTTCTCGACTCCTCCCTCAGCACCGCAGCCAGTTCAAGTTCATCAGGAGGAGGATTTCGAGATTACTGAGGTATTGGATGCAAAAATTTCGCGAGGAGTCCTCCGTTTCCTCGTTCATTGGAAGGGCTTTGGTCCTGAAGAGCGTTCATGGATCAAAGCTGAAGATCTTAATGCTCCTGCCCTTCTGAAGAAGTTTTATTCCAAAAATCCGGACAAGCCCGGTTCCAGGCGTTCTGTGCCCACCTTTAAAAGGGGGGGTACTGTCACTCACCGGACTGTGAGTGCTTCTTCCCGGACTATTAGGAACCGTGGACGTCCTCTATCCTGAGGGACTGCGCATGCGCAGCCCTTTCCAAACCTTCAGTGTATGTTCCTTTAACTTAATTGGCAGATCAGGCAACCTCCCTATATTAAGCACCTGTGGTCAACACCACGTTGCCTGATCTTGGAGTCTCATTCCCCATGAGTCTCTGAAGGTGTTCCTGTGTTTCCTTGTTCATTCAGCCCTGCTGATTCCTGTGGTTTCCAAACCACTTCTACCTCTGTGGTTTCCAAACCACTTCTGCTACTGTGGTTCCCATACCACTTCTACCATCTACTATATCATCGTGACTGTGAGCTGATTCCTATCCGCTGCCTCCGTGCACTACAGTCTTCTAATCACTTCAACTCTACCATGTATCATTGGGACTGTTAGCTGATGCCTATCCGCTGCCTCCGTGCATTACAGGCTTCAACCACATCCACTCACCTGTTCATGATTGTGACTGCCAGCTGATTCCTATCCGCTGCCTCCGTGCACTACAGGCTTCAACCTGCAACTCGTCTGTGTTTCATCATCGTGACTGCTAGCTGATTCCTATCCGCTGCCTCCGTGCACTACAGTCTTCAACCTGCAACCCGTCTGTGTTTCATCGTGACTGTTTAGCTGATTCCTATCCGCTGCCTCTGTGCGCTTCAGTCTTCAGTCCTTGTCTACTCTACCGTGTTTCCTTGAGTCTGCTGCCACTATTGCTACCCGCTACTCTCCGTGATCATCTGTTCCAGTTCAACTCTGCTCCGGTGTCCCATCGTTACTGCACCTGCTGGTTGCTATTGGTTACCTCCGTGTTCCCGCAGAGACCCGCTGCTGTTACTTCTCAGCGCTACTCATCCATCTACTGCTGATC
Source organism: Mixophyes fleayi (assembly GCF_038048845.1). Classification (NCBI taxonomy): domain Eukaryota; kingdom Metazoa; phylum Chordata; class Amphibia; order Anura; family Limnodynastidae; genus Mixophyes; species Mixophyes fleayi. The sequence goes on along the minus strand of NC_134404.1, from coordinate 133,472,697 downwards.
CGCTCTCCACGCCTTCCTGTGTTCCCTGCTGGTCTACCTACCTGTGCGCTGCACCTGCTAGACCCCTGCTTCACCCATCCAGGGACTTGTATCCTGCTGGCCTCCTGCCCTTCAGGTATCTCTGCACTCCTGTCTGACTGCCTTCTCCTGAACCACGGTATGCATACTTCCCATTGACTGTGCTGTGTATTGCATACCTTGCTGGACTGTGTTGGTTCTCCTCTGGAGTGTACTATCCGCTGAGTCTATTGCCATCATTGACTGTGTTGGTTCTCCTCTGGAGTGTACTATCTGCTGACTCTACTGCCATCATTGACTGTGTTATCCCATGCCGGATTACTTCAAGAGACTTTCTATATTGGCAGTGTTGTTCAGTCATTTATACATTTATATTGTGCATATTACTGTGGATCAAAGTCAAGGTGCCCGTGTATATATTGTGTTGCAGTCTCTCCCCGTGCACCTCCTCACATATATATTCAGTAGTACAACTTGCTAGTGGCAGACCACTGACTCCTGTTTACAGTTTCACCTGTTCCAGTATCCTCTCACATAGCAGTGGTACAACTTGCTAACGCAGACCACTGACTCCCCGGATACCTCCACTTGGATTCCATTCCTTCACTCAGACAGCGGTACAACTTGCTATCCGCAGACCGCTGACTCTCATCACCTCCTCGTTTCTGTTGGACATTCCTCCTCACTATAGCAGTGGTACAACTTGCTACCGCAGACCACTGACTACCTTCACGTGTCCTTTGTCCATACAGTTCCTCGTGTATTACTACCTCCATATTGCCAGTGCTGCTAGTCATAGACTTTCCTGAGCATCTCATCATCTGCTATTTCCTGTTCCGTGATCACCCTGCTACCAGAGTACCATATTACCACCTATACTGCTCTGGTAAGCCTATCACCTGGTGATCCCTGGGTAAAGACTCCTAGTGCCCGTGACACGCACAAAGTTTTGACGAAACTACCCATGCCTAGAGTCTTCATTTGCTCAAGACACGTGTCAGCATGGATGACATTCTCACAATTATCTATAGAGACTTTACCAATGGACATTTTCTTATGTTTGGTTATACGCCCTAATTTATAACTTCCATCAACATTCCTGCCTATTGGTGACCATGTGAGTCTCCCTCTAAAATGAGTGTGGCGAGCCATTGTCTGATCTGATGGGTCAGCTTCCCAATTCTCCAGACGTTTTGCATGAGAGATATTCAGGCACAGCAAAGATCTGTCTACAGAGTATTGTCGAAGCGTTAGACTAGGGGACCTAGAGTTATTGTACCTCCCCTCTATGGGCCTCCCACCCCTCAATTCGAGTACTTCAGAGATGTTTAATGGGAATGGCACTAGTCCTATGTTATGCTGCCCCTGTGGCACATGAAAGCACACCCAGCACTCGGTTTGGTTTAGCACCTTACCCACCAGGGAGTGATAATCCTCCAAAGGATGCCCGCCCACATTCAGATTACCGGTGGTCTGGCATCGTTGGATGCATCTCTCTTCAACGAGGGAGTCGCAGAACTTGCATATACAATACTCATCAGACAATAGCCCCTCACACTGCCTCCGAGTTCCTGAGCTAGCAGACGTTTTCATAACCCCTGGACCAAGCTTGATAATGGGCTGCTCTGAGTATTCTAATAACTTTTCCTCTGCCTCCATCTCCAGTGGCGCACGCAGGGGGAGTTCTGAGTCTCTAGAAACCCCCCCTGCGCTTACTAAGTGGCCACTGTCCTATACAGCAGCCGCGGCGCTGTCAAAGAAGCGTCCGCGGCGGTGCTGTATTGTATACAGCACCGCCGCAGACGCTTCTTAGACAGCGTCGCGGCTGCTGTATAGGACAGCGCTGGCGAAAAGGAGCTGCTCTGTTTTTTGTTTTTTTTTGGGGTCGGCGGGGAGAAACCCCCCCGAAAATCCTCTGTGCGCCCCTGATCTCATCCGCATCACTACCAGAACCCTCCTCCGTCCTCCATCCTCCTTCACAAAAATAGAATGTCCTAGAAAAAGTAAAAACAAGGAAAATCCTGGAACAAAAGAAAAACAAAAACCGCCACTCCATTGCTGGAAAGATAGTTCTGGGGCAACGTCTCTGGTTCAGGTGTCTCGACTACAGGCTTTAGGTCTCCCTCGGAACAGACTCACAAGTGACAGATTTATGTCGTCGGTCTCAGTTTTATCTTGCACTTTCTCCGGATTACGGACTCTCCTGCAGTGGGTGGAATGGACCCAAGTGTCTCTTTCTGCAACCTTCAGTGATGTAGTACTGGTCAGCAGCACTTGGTATGGGCCTTCCCAATGGTCTGTTAAACAACCTAAACGTAAGAAATTGCGGATCATAACATAGTCTCCAGGTTCAACATCATGACAGTTCGTTTCTGGCATACCAGGTGACAGCATTTTTAATTTTTGTTGTTGTTGCTTTAGCTGTCTACTCATTCTTATAAGGTATTGTACAGTCCCTTCATTATTACACTTCAAGTCGTCTTGTGGACTCACGATCAAATGAGGTTGTCGTCCGAACAGTATCTCAAAGGGGGACAGATTAAGAGGAGGTCTAGGAGTGGTCCGAATGCTATAGAGGACCAATGGCAAAGCCTCAGGCCATGCCAACCCAGTTTTAGCCATTACCTTACCAAGCTTGTTCTTTATAGTACCATTTACTTTCTCCACCTTACCACTGGATTGTGGTCGGTAAGGGGTGTGAAGTCTGCTACCGATTCCCATGAGTTTACACATATTTTGGAAGATATCACCAGTAAAGTGGGTACCCCTATAACTTTCAATGATTCTAGGGATACCGAACCTACATACAAAATCTTGTACAATTTTCTTTGCAATGAACACAGCAGTATTAGTGGCTGCCGGATATGCTTCTACCCAACCGGAAAACACATCAATACACACTAACACATACTTTAGATTCCTGCACGGTGGTAATTGGATATAGTCAATTTGTATTACCTGAAAATGTCCGTCTGTAGGAGGGATGTGGGATGGCTCAGTTGGAATAGTTTTCCCGACATTTTTCCTCAAACAAGTAAGACATGACATTGCTTTCTTACCAGCCTGAGAGGAAAATCCAGGAGCACACCAGTATGCTCTCACCAGTTTGCACATACCTTCTTTACCCAGGTGAGTCAGACCGTGTGCTGCTTCAGCCAGGCTTGGATAGTATGTTCGGGGAGCTACAGGCTTACCTTGTCCATCCCTTCAGAGTCCTGAGGACTCTTGACTGCCTTCTCCTGCAGGGAACACAAATCTTGCATTTCAATTAATTTCTGCATGTCTAATGTCTGAAAAACCATCATAGTCTCGGTCGATACAGTCATAGGTTGCCCTGCTGCCCATTTAGCAGCTTCGTCTGCCCTGTTGTTGCCCAATGACACTGGGTCTTCTTCTAAGGTATGGGCTTTGCACTTTATGACTGCTACTGTTCTGGGCAACTGTATCGCTGTCAGAAGTCCTTTTATGTGTTGTGAGTGTGCCACTGACGTACCTGCTGCTGTCGTGAAGTTTCTAAGACGCCAAAGGGCCCCAAAATCATGCACTACCCTGAAGGCGTACCTAGAGTCAGTATATATATTGGCTGATTTACCCTCTGCCAATTCACACGCTCTCCTTAATGCTACTAGTTCCACCACTTGGGCTGAGTGAGGTGGGCCAAGGGGTTCAGCTTCTACCACATCCTGATCGTCTACCACAGCGTAACCAGTACATAGCTCTCCCGTCTCTGTCTGTCTATGACAACTCCCGTATGTATAAAACGTAAAATCTACATTTTCTAAGGGGGTGTCACGTATGTCGGGCCTTGCAGTAAAGGTCTGGTTCAGGTGTTCCATACAATCATGCGTGTCAGTACTCTTGCCTAACTCATCATCGACCAGGGTCTCCTCACCTCCTACCCTTTGTGTCTCTAGAGACACATATGGAAGGTATGTAGCTGGATTTAAGGTGCTACATCGTTTGATGGTGATGTTTGAGGGTGCCATCAGGGCTAGTTCCCACTTTGTGAATCTAGCTGAAGAAAAGTGTCTGGTTTGGGCTGAATTTAACAGAGCTGAGACAGTTGAATTATGTCCTAATACTACGTCCTCGCTCCTACTTACCAGAAGAGCAGTTGCTGCTACGCTTCTGAGACATGTTGGGAGTGATCTTGCCACAGTGTCTAATTGTGCACTGTAGTATGCTACCGGTCTGCTAGCGTCACCATGTTTCTGTGTAAGGACACCTGCTGCACAACCATCAGCTTCCGTATAGTATAGCTCAAAAGGCTTTTCATAATCAGGTATTCCCAATGCAGGTGCTCTAGTCAGACTATCTTTAAGATTAAAGAACGCTTGCTCTGACTCTTCTGTGTGTACAAAACGTTCTGGTTTTGAGGAAGAGACTAGCTCCTGCAATGGTAATGCCAGAATAGAAAAACCTGGGATCCAGGATCTACAGTATCCACATATCCCAAGAAAAGTACGAATCTGCTTCTGGCTCTGCGGCAGAGTCATGTGTTGTATGGCCTCAATCCTCTCGGTTGTCAGGTGTCTTAGCCCCTTGGTGAGGCAGTGTCCTAAGTATTTGACCTTAGTCTGACATGGCTGTAATTTATCCTTTGTCACCTTGTGCCCTGTTTGTGAGAGATGAAGCAACAACAATTTAGTATCATGTAAACATGACATAAAAGAATCAGAGCACAGCAACAAATCGTCCACATATTAAATTAGAACAGACCCATTGCGGGTTTGAAAGGATTGCAAACAGTCATGTAAGGCTTGGGAGAATATACTGGGGCTGTCAATGAACCCCTGGGGAAGTCTGGTCCATGTGTATTGCACTCCCCGGTAGGAGAATGCAAAAAGGTATTGGCAGTCAGGGTGAAGAGGGACTGAGAAGAAGGCAAAGGATGACAGCTGGATTCGGCACTACGGGGAATTGGCTCTCAACAACTTTATTAATTCCCCTTAAGTCCTGGACTAATCTATAGCCCCTCCCCCCACTCTTCTTCACAGGGAAAATGGGACTATTTGCTGTGCTCGATGTACGAATTAAAACCCCTTGTTGTAACAGCCTTTCAATAACAGGATATACCCCTAGTTCCACCTCTGGTTTTAATGGATACTGTGGGATTTTTGGAGCTATCCTACCACTTTTTAGATTTACCATGACAGGGGCTACGTTTGCCATCAGTCCAGTGTCCTGTCCATCTCTGGTCCATAGTGAACCTGGTATTTCCAGCAACATCCCCTTTACTTGAGATGGACTTGGTTCTATAACAGTAGAGTGTAACATTAACCTTTAAGGGGTGTCCAATATGTCCTGTACCTCATGAGCGACCTTCTCGGGTATATCTAGGAACACACCATCTGAAGTACAGTATATGACACATCCCATTTTACATAACATGTCTCTCCCTAGCAAGTTAGTAGGAGCCGCTGCAGCCAAGAGAAACAAATGCTTAGTATGTAGAGGCCCGATAGTAACTTCAGCGGGTTTAGTTAGAGGATAATGTAACACTCTTCCCGTTACCCCCATAGCTGGAATAGTTTTACTGGTCACCTGTAGATTAAAAGGAGAGGTTATCACAGATCTGGCCGCCCCTGTATCTACAAGAAAAGTTTGTTTCCTACCAGCTATGTCAACTATCATTGTTGGTTCTTCTCTCTGACTCTCAGTTAACCTCACTGGCTGTAGACTACAGGTATGACCTGACCCTTAGCGCTGACTATTGCTTTCCCGCGCAGCATTTGCTGCTGTAACATGCGCGGGCAGGTGTGAGTCTTCTAGTCTATGTGAATCCCTCCTTGGATTGGGATTATACCTTCCCTTTGTACAATCTATTCTCATATGTCCTTCTTCTTTGCAATTATAACATCTCAACATTCTGCGTTTCCTGTTATGTGGGTTATATGCTGGTGGTCGTGTATGCATTCCCTCTAATGCTTGTATACTCACCGTCATTAACTTGTCACTCTTTTCTTCCCTTTTCCTAAAAATATTTTTGTCATGTTCCACAGCAATTTCTTTAAGAGAATCTACCGTGCTGCCTCTCCAACCAGGGGTTGAGGTTTCTACTCTCGTTTTTAAATTTTCCTTTAAACCATCCATCAGTACTGTTACCGCTACTTCCCTATGATGTGGGTTCTCCTTTATATCTGATACCCCAGTAAACTGTGTCATTGATGCAAGAGCTCTACCAAAATAGTCCGCTGCAGTTTCACTATCTTTTTGCTTTATGGTGAAAATCTTACTCCAATTTACCACTACTGGAAAATAGATGGCTAAATGTTTGACAATTTGTTCTATATTCTCTTGGTTAATCTCATCAGTCAAGGTGTCATCTTCGTCCAACAAACAATCTTTAATAAATTTTTGTATGTCAGTATTGGGAGGAAGACACACCCTCAACACTACACGCCAATCCTTATTGGTTGGTTCATGTGCATTTCCTAAGTCTTTAACAAATTTCTGACACTTAGCCAACTCCTTTCTAGGGTCCAAGAATTCAGTCATAATGGAACGTAGTTCTGATCTAGTCCAGGGACAATGCATTGTAACATTCTTTAAAGGGACTACACCATCCTTATCCGCTTTCCCATTGGGAACTGATGTTGTGCGGACTGGGTACACACCCACTGGTTCACTGGCTCCAGAAGTCACTACCGGATCTGCTGTTTCAAGACTTAGAACGCTATCACTCCTAGTGATCACACTACTCTCACCTATCTCAGCCATTGCTCCTTTCCCATACTTACGCTGAACCTCTAGCATATTAACAGCATGAGCAATGGCCGAAATCACAGTGGGTTCATCTTCATCTTCTGATACACTTGTTTTAAACTGACTTAAAACAGGATATAACTTAGCAATTTCTCTTTTTTCAGTTTTAATAACGGCTGTACTTACCCCTCCCGTCACATAAGGTGGCGGGGACGCGCTTGCGCTGAGTTTGCCACGCTTCTCAACGGCTACTTCCGCCGTGCGCGTGCTTTTCACCACGCCTACTTCTGCTGTGCATTCGCTGCTCTGCCACGTGTTACCTTCCATTTGCCGCAATTTTAAACAATCATTATGTCTATTTCTCTTTTTCGTTGACTTAATCAACCATACTTTATCTTTTACAGTATTTAGTACCTCTGCATTAAAACTCCCTATTGTTGGGAAAGGCCTATCACAATCTTTGGTCATCTTGACCCACGTGTCGCAATATATATGCACCATATTTCTTACACATGAGAAATCTCGCTGAACCAATAGGCCCTTCCTTAGGCAGTACCTTTGCCTTCTCTAGCATTTGCTTAGCACCCATGTTGAACAATAGGGTCCCAGAAATATCACAATATCCTGCCACAAAATAGGGTTCCAGAAATAACACAATATCCTGCCACTAATTTCAACACTACCGCTAGAGATATTTTACCGGCCCGTGGACGTATTTGCTACAAGCCACGTCCACTCGCTTCCTCTCGTATTGAACGAGGACCCCTAATACAGAAATATCACTGCGGACTAAAGAGTTATCAGCTCCCTGATCACCCCTGCCTCTCCAACAAAATCTGTTGAGTTTATTACAACTGGTAGCATCCGGTAAAGTCAATTACCAGCCTTACCAACGTAATTCCTCCCCGTTACTCCCAAGTCACAATCACGGCTTTCCTTGCCATGCGGTGCAATCGCAATGCTTAAAGGTTATCAGTAAGCTATGCGATTACCCTTGGGTGTACGTCGCGAAAACTAGTTTAGTTTCCGCCCCTGGTATACCGTACACCAGTTGGGCACCTGCCTCGTCAAACAGCAACTGACACTCTATTTTACAATAGATAAAACCTTAGTGTATTAAAGTCAACAAATCACACGACATACACCTTTTCTGCGCAGAAAATCAAAGTTCCCAACAATAGTAATAATGTCCCAGAGGTTTTCACAAGTAATTATACTATGCCCATATAATAACTATCAAAATGATTGTTTAACGACGTGGCAAATCTACCGGAAGTTTGCGTATGCAAAGCAGGCAGTACACTTACGCTAAGCAATGCAATACAGTTAAAACGCACAATAACAGTAAAAAGAAACAGTTTTCTCTTTTGTCCCTAGGTTCTAGTTAGCGTGCCCTAGACAATGCAAAACGGACATTCGGTTTCACAACACAGAGTAAAATTCAGGTTTTGAACACATTGCGTTCTTACCCGTATATGACTCGTCTCCACCCTTTGTTGCGGAACCGAAATCCGTTGGTCTTGCGTATCGTCCGGCAACGAAACCTCCAAAGCTCACGAGTCCCCAAATTGTTAAGTGGGTATTGTCGCTAACCAATAATGATTGTCGAATCTCGATTTGTGTTTCCAACGCACAAAGATTTATTCTCTTAAAGTAGCAGTAGATATTCAAGCAAAAATTATAATAAGTACAGCTGTATTACAGCTTACGCAAGTAGCGTAGCGCATGCACAATGAGCTACGTTACTTGCGTAAGCTCTAGGTACAGTATTATGTGATATGTGGGAAAATCACATTTACTGTAGTTGTAACTTAAGCAACCAACGTAAGGGCATTTCGATTCGGACCTCCTACTAGGTAGGAGGTGTTTGCGGCGGTGAAAGTTTTTTTTTATTTTTCTGCAATCAAGTACACAGAGTCGGGATCTTACAAATATGGGGCCCTTCTGGGCGAAGTGTTCCTGCTTTTCTTCAATCGTTTTTGGAAGTACAAAATGGCTGGGACTGGGGCAAGCCGGCAAGATTGGAGGTATAAATATTAAGGGACTGGGGCAAGGCTGGAAGTTTGGATGAAGAAAGAAAACATCATTGATGAGTAATTGTTTTTTTTTTATTTTTATTAAATAGATGTGGTTAAAAAGAGGGTGGTTAGTGTATTTATTATGGGGTTTTTATTTTTAAAAAATGTTTGTGGTTTTTATGAGGGAGTTGTTGTTTTGTAAACTTTTTTTGTGTGGAACTACAGGTCCCAGCAAGCCAGGGATGTCAGGGCATGTTGGCACTTGTGGTTCTCCAAGTGCCAACATTCCCTGGCTGCCGTGGGTATGTTGGTGCTTGTAGTTATACAAGCAACAGCATGGCCACAGTTTTTAGGGCAACCTGGCTGGCTGGGACTTGTAGTTCCACAAAAAAAATTGGTGTTAGTTTGTTTTTTTAACACTTTCTCGCCGTATTACCCTACTACCCACAGCCCAGGGGTAGTAGGAAGAGCCCTAGTGCTATCAGCACTGGGCTGCTTCTTTCTGGGGGGGGGGGGGCCTACTCGTTTTTTTCGGCGGACCCCACTCCCTAGGGAATCCAGCCCAGCGCTGAACAGTCTAGGGTTGGTTAGTCATTATGGCAGGGGGACCCCTGCCGCGCATCCCCCTGCTATAGTGCCGCCAACCCTGGCTGGTTTGCCTAGTGCTGGTAAAGTGAAAATCGGGGCAACCCCACGCAAAATTTTTCCCTGATTTTCACGGGACCAGCACTAGTCAGGCAGCACTAGGGTTAAGCATAAATGGCGGGGGGACCCCACGCTTTTTTTTTTTTTTACTTTTATCTATTCTTTAACTTTTAACCAGGGCCAGTGTAACAGTGATGTGTTGACAACTCACTGTTACAACTAGAGATGGTCACTGACCCCCGTGTTTTGGTTTTGGATTCGGTTTTGGATCTGGATTACTGTCGTGTTTTGGTTTTGGTTTTGGTTTTGCAAAACCGCCATTGCGTGTTTTGGTTTTGGTTTTGGTTTTGGTTTTGTTTGGTTTTGTTTTGCTATTTTTTGGGAAAATCCATGTTTTTGGGCTTAAATTAACCCAATTTAGTGCTCCAACTGTTTTAGAGACAAGTAATCTAATTGTTGAGGTAATAAATCATCCAAAAAAACAGTTTAATTCTTCGTTGGTAGGCCTATTCTACACACAAAACAGATTGTCTTCCTCTCCATCTATGCATATTGGCAATGCAGCCATCGTCTTTGAATGTATATTACACCCTACACTTATAGTTAAATATGTAAAGAAATGGAAAAAGCCAGTTTGGTTTCTGTCTCTCAAGGCCCCCCTCCACTTGTATAAAATACCAAAAAATTCAGCCATTATAGACTGTACAATATTAATTGACATGGAGAAAGCCAGTTTGGTTTCTGTCTCTCAAGGCCCCCCTCCACTTGTATAAAATACTAAAAAATTCAGCCATTATAGACTGTACAATATTAATTGACATGGAGAAAGACAGTTTGGTTTCTGTCTCTCTAGGCCCCCCTCCACTTGTATAAAATACCAAAAAATTCAGCCATTATAGACTGTACAATATTATGAAAAATGGACAAAGCCAGTTTAGGGTCACTCTGTCTATGACACCCTACCCTTAAGGATAAATTGCCCTAACAGCAGCCTTTCAAGATGGTATGTGATATGGAAATGCCACAAGTCCCTTTCCTCTTTGGGGGTAGATTGCACCCTACACTTACATAGAAAGTTTTAAAAAGATGTTATCGGCATCATCTTCAGTTTAATCCTCACCCTCATCAGTGTGTACGTCATCATCACAGACTATCAATTCATCGCCGCTTGAATCCGCCATTAGAGAACAGTCAGTGCTTGGATGTCTTGGATGGTGAAGGCCTTCCTCGTGGAAGATGTAGTTCATTTTTATAAACATCATTTTCTCCACATTTTTGGGAAGTAACCTTCTACGGCGATCACTGACTAAGTTCCCTGCTGTGCTGAACACTCGTTCAGAGTACACACTGGAGGGTGGGCAGCTTAGGTCTTGCAAAGCAAGTTTGTACATGGGTTTCCAAATGGCCTGCTTTTCTTCCCAGTAAGGAAAGGGACTGTCTGACATTTCCATATCAACTACCTCTTGAAAGTAATCCTCCACCATCCTTTGCATGTTTATACTCATATTGGATGGAGTTATGGGCAAAGTGACACATTTTTTTGAAAAATCCTTCCAACCAGCCCAGATGTTAAATTGTTCTGGTCTGCCCCCTGTGTCTTCCCTGCTTCTTTTTTGGAAATTTAATTTTTTACGAGCAACAGCTTGAGAAAGTGAAGGAGGACACGTCGTCAAGCCGAGGCCCAGTTCAGCGGCCATCTTGCTGAGCAATAGCTCCTTGCAAAAGTTCACATCTCGCTCATTTTCAAGTAAAGACTCCATGTAGGTTTTAAACCTTGGATCAAGCACAGTGTCCAAAACGTACTGATCCGAGTTCAAGATCTTAATAACTCGAGGATCATTGTGAAGCGAATTAAGTACTTGATCGACAAGGCCAACATACTTTGCTGAATTGCTTGCTTTCAGCTCCTCCTTCATTTTCTCAAGCTGCTTTTCCAATAGTCTAATTAAAGGAATGACTTGGCTCAAACTAGCAGAGTCTGCACTCACCTCACATGTCACAACTTCAAATGGTTTCAGCACCTTGCACAGCACTGAAAGGATTCCCCACTGTGCAAGAGTGAAATACATCCCCCCTCCTTTCCCAATGTCATGGCTTGTGCAATATGCTTGGATGGCTTTGCGCTGTTCCTCCATCCTCTGAAGCATGTACAGGGTGGAATTCCACCGAGTTACCACCTCTTGCTTAAGTTGGTGGCAGGGCAAGTTAAACTGCTCTTGGAGCTGCTGTAATCTCCTACATGCTGTGGCTGAATGCCTGAAATGGCCTGAAATTTTACGGGCCACCGAAAGCATCTCCTGCACCTCACGGTTATTTTGTAGGAAGCTCTGCACCACCAAGTTGATGGTGTGAGCAAAACAGGGAATATGTTGGAAATCACCCAGCTGTAATGCTCGCACTATATTGTTGGCGTTATCTGAAATGACATACCCTGGGGAGAGTCCGAATGGTATAAGCCATGCATCAATCACACCTCTCAGTTTGCGTAACAAATTGTCAGCCGTATGCCTGTTAGTGAAGCCGGTGATACAAAGAGTGGCCTGCCTGTGACAAATGTTACGTAGTGGTGTACATGCTGCTGCTGTTCCTGCTGGTGAAGGTGAATGACCAACCCAGTGGGTTGTCACAGTCATATAGTCTTTGGTTTGGCCACTTCCACTTGTCCACATATCTGTGGTTAAGTGAACAGTGGGCAGAATGGCATTTTTCAGCGCAATCTCTACATTTTTACACACTTTTTGGTATAGTTGTGGAATAGATTTACGGGAGAAATGGTGTCGCGATGGAATTCTGTAACGCGGACACAAAACCTCAATTAACTGTGAAAAACCAGCTGCGTTTATTGTGGAGATTGGATGCAGATCTAACACTAACATTGCAGCCATGGCGTCTGTGATTCGCTTGGCGACTGGGTGACTGCTGTCATATTTGCTTCCCCTCGCAAATGATTGTTTCACAGTTAATTGCTGAAATGTAGGACTGCTCATTTTATTAACCTGCCTCTGGGATGACGATTCACCCCCAGCAGCAGCAACAGCAGCAGCAGGACTAACGCTTTCTTCAGAGGAATCAATAATAGTGCCGGAGTCATCCAGCCATAAGTGGGATGCCGGGCTAACTCCGAGCGCTACTGAGGATATTGATGAGGATGGTGTGGTGGGTGTATTTTGTAGCCGTCGGTATGTAGGTGAGCGGAGGGTCTTAGCTGATGAGGGAGTGCTTGTATTCTTTTGGGAAGAACTTTCAGCTTTTCCCAACACTTTGCCATGAACTCTCGTTAAATGGCGTAACATAGACGAGGTTCCAAGATGGTTAAGGTCCCTCCCTCGACTGACTGTGGCTTGACATACACTACAAATGGCTATACAATTGTTGTCTGGATTTGGGTAGAAATAATTCCACACATAAGAAGTGGATTTTTTTGTTTTATGCCCAGGCATGACAATGGCCTTTTTCTTGTCACGTGCCAGAACTGCTGCCTCCTCATCAACATCCTCATTAGCGCCCTCGTCGCCTACACAAATCTCCCCCTCATCCTCTTCTAATTCCAAAGTGGCATCCTCAATTTGGGTATCACCGGCTACACTCGGGCTATTAAGGCACACATCAGCAGAATGCTCACGATTAGACATCCCACTGTTGGATGGACACTCCACAGGGATTGTTGTCGTTTGTGAATCAGAGCAAATATTCTCCTGTAATGCCTCACTGTTATCTTGCAGCTCGGCTTTGATGCGTAACAGTAGCTGTGCACCAATTGTAGGCTGGGTAACTTTTTGGGATCTGCCACTAATAGCCAAAGGTGAAGGCCTCATTCTCTCTTTGCCACTGCGTGTGTAGAACTTTTGCTCAGTTACACTTCTTTTTCGCTTCAATACAGTAAAAAATTTTTTGGTTTTTGTTTTTTGCACAAATTTGAAAACACTCTGTTGTTTGACATCGCCTTGGCCAGATGACGTACTGGGAACACTAACATCAGGACTGGTGACAGAACCTGGTTGCTCATTCTGATCATATGTGGACTGCTTTGAATCCATTCTGAGCGCAAACCACTGGGGAGTGCTAAAAATTATTTGGTAGATACTGCTGACAGATATGACTTTTGACAGCCAGAAATATTAATGCACAATTAGGGAGGACACCCCAAAAGCACTGAGGAGTGCTAAAAATTATTTAGTAGATACTGCTGACAGATATGACTTTTGACAGCCAGAAATATTAATGCACAATTAGGGAGGACACCCCAAAAGCACTGAGGAGTGCTAAAAATTATTTAGTAGATACTGCTGACAGATATGACTTTTGACAGCCAGAAATATTAATGCACAATTAGGGAGGACACCCCAAAAGCACTGAGGAGTGCTAAAAATTATTTAGTAGATACTGCTGACAGATATGACTTTTGACAGCCAGAAATATTAATGCACAATTAGGGAGGACACCCCAAAAGCACTGAGGAGTGCTAAAAATTATTTATTAGATACTGCTGACAGTTATGACTTTTGACAGCCAGAAATATTAATGCACAATTAGGGAGGACACCCCAAAAGCACTGAGGAGTGCTAAAAATTATTTAGTAGATACTGCTGACAGTTATGACTTTTGACAGCCAGAAATATTAATGCACAATTAGGGAGGACACCCCAAAAGCACTGAGGAGTGCTAAAAATTATTTGGTAGATACTGCTGACAGATATGACTTTTGACAGCCAGAAATATTTATGCACAATTATGGGGGACACCCCAAAAGCGCTGGGGAGTGCCAAATATTAAGAAAAAATAATAAACCTCTATCCTCCTCTCTGCACTAGCGATTTTGGTTAGAGCAATTGCAAGAACAATATTGTATTCTCTGTCCCTGCTCTAATTAGCCTATGACTACACCCTGCTCTCTCCCTCTGTCAAATGGCGATGGATTGCTGTGGAGGCGTGTATTTATAAAGTTGAAGTATCGCGAGAACCGAGCCCCGAGATCCGACGACGTCACGATGATGTTCGGCCTCGATTTGGATTCGGAACGGGCGGGAGAGTACCGAGCTGCTCAGCTCGGTACTCGGATACCCAAAGTTCAGGTGGGTTCGGTTCTCGGAGAACCGGACCCGCCCATCTCTAGTTACAACACAGGCGAGTTTGCCAAACACAGGAGAGTTTGCTAAACTCGTTAGTGTTTACATCGCTCAAAATCGCCAGAGATGACCAGCGATTTTGAACATGAGTCTCAAAATCGCAGCTTGATACATTTCCATCTTTTTTTTAAAAAACTCGCGGGTAAACATCCGCGATTTGCCGCGATTTAAACACGCTGGCAAACTCGCACTTTGATACATTTACCCCCTGGTCTGTCTAAAAATGATTAAAACCCCATCACAACGATAATTCACACTCTCTATTAATCCAAAACTGCTACCACCTAGATTTAATTTCAAAGCCAGCACTTTGAGGGAGTTTTAGGTTGCTCCCTTAACCGAAATACCATCACAATTTATGTACGCTTGCTATTAGCTGAATTGGAACAATATTTCCAGAGCCAATTTAACATAATCCTAATAGCTAGGCATTCTATTATAGTGATCTTCCAATGTAAAATTCCTTATACTGCTAATAATACCTAATAATGATGCCTATACTGAAATCTGTGTCCTACCTTCTGCAATAGTAAATTCAGTGACTACTATGTAACAGCAGTATTGTAAATATTGTTAAGTTTCAATAAGATGTATAGTATCACACATTTTTGAAAAAAGAGAAGTATTGTAACAGCATGCATCTAAAACATGCCATTAAATGCATGATTAGTTTTACCTGGGGCTTGAACTAGATTTTGACAGGTCTTGGGCCCATTCAGCAACTTCAAAGTTTCTAAAAGGTCTCAAACACTCCAACCCCTGCATCACATTACCTCCTCAATTCAACCTCCTGTATCTTTATCTGGTAACTCTACCCAATGTTGCATATATCTGTATATTATTGCATCAATATTATTATTATTATTATTATTATTATTATTATTAATAATAATTAATTATTTATTATTATTATTATTATTATTACTACTTCTTTTTGTTTTCAGTCCTCATTTTGTATGTATTTCTACCCACAATTCACTGACTATTTCTATGACACTCCACACACCCCATCAACCTCCCGTCCCTCCTATCCTACCTAACCTACTATCTCAGCACTGCAACCCACAGACCTGAAACTTTGACTGTTTAGCTTTTACCTCCTCTGCTAGCCAACTGGACAGCTAAGCTTAAAGTCCCCTTTACTTCTATTATCTCTCACTTCCAACACTTTCTAGAATGTAAGCTCTAATGGGTAGGGCCCTAAACCCTATGTCACTTGTATGTCCACTCCTTGTTTTTATCCCTGTCATGTCTTCTACTGAATGATTGCTGTACTTTATGCAATTTGTTCTGTTAATTACATTATGCAGTTATTATTCTGCTTATCTGTACCCACATTTCAGTTCTTATGTACAGGGTTCTCATGTTTGTCATTTCTTTATGGTTATGTGAGGCACTACGTAATCTGTGACGCTGTATAAATAAACGATGATGATGATTTGCCTATATAGTGTTGTTGACCTTAGATACTCAAAAGCAGCGTGTTTCATAAAAAGTATAAGACTTATATTCACTCTGTTCCCCTAATACTAATCTCACTGTGCTAAACCTCATACAGACACAACTAAAGGCGTCTAAGCCCTGTCACTGGTCTATTTAATAATATAGGGGAAACTGAGAGATGTGGAGCCGTATGGGAGAAGTCTTGGAGATGGGAGTGAGAAGTGGTAATCAGAAAGGAGGTGATGACCAGCTCATAGTCAGATCTAAGAGGACATGAGGGAGAATATCTTGTGACAAAGTCAGAAATGTTTGAGGGGGAAGTGTTGGTGAGGTCTTTGAAGGTGAGCACCTTAAATTGGTTCTTGGAGTTTAGGGAAAATGAGTGTAGGGATTTGCAGAGTGTTGCAATCAGGGTCGGACTGGCCTGCCGGGGGACTGGTCTATTCACCTGTAGGCCCCGACCCTGATCGCTCCCCTCTTCGTTGGTGGGGGGAGCGAGTAACTGAAGGAAAAAAAAACCCAAAAAACAAACCTCGCGTGACTGCGGCACCGGCTCCGTACGCACTGAATGCCGGGCGTGACGTCATCACGCCCGACATTCAGTGAGCAGCGCCGCAGACAGAAGACAGAAGAGAAGAAAGTAGCAGATAGAAAAGGTAAGTGAGGGAATGGAAGAAAGAAGGGAGCATGAAGGAAGAGTGAAGGGGGACATGAAGGAAGAGTGAAGGGGGACATGATGGCAGAGTAAAGGGGGACATGAAGGTAGACTGAAGGGGGACATGATGGCAGAGTGAAGGGGGACATGATGGCAGAGTGAATGGAGACATGATGGCAGAGTGAAGGGAGACATGATGGCAGAGTGAAGGGGCACATGAAGGCAGAATGAAGGGGGAGCATGATGGCAGACTGAAGGAGGAGCATGATGGCAGACTGAAGGGAGAGCATTATGGCAGACTTAAGGGGGAGCATGATGGCAGAGTGAAGGGGGAGCATTATGGCAGAGTGAAGGGGGAGCATGATGGCAGAGTCAAGGGGGAGCATGATGGCAGAGTGAAGGGCTAAGCATGTTGGGGCTGGAGGAAGGCCTAAGTATTAATTATTGGTCCTATTGATTTAATGACAGGGCTGTTTGGAATCTTCTAAATGTACTCATTATTTTTCCCTCAACATTCCAGGATCCAGACAAGCCGCAACTAAAGAAACCTGCAGCTACAGGTGGTAAAAGTGACAACAGGTATGACAGTCTGTCAAATATTCTGAGTCTAGTGCAGGCTTAGCTAACCTGTGGCACTCCAGGTGTTGTGAAACTACAAGTCTCAGCACACCCTTCCAGCAATAGTCTGCTATATATTGGCAAAGCATGCTGGGGCTTGTAGTTTCACAACACCTGGCGTGCCACAGGTTAGCCAAGCCTGGTCTAGTGGGACAATCCCCATTTATGGTGACTGTTCTGCCCAATCTAAGGGGCAGGTCAGACTGTGTACTCTTTATACACACACTGTATTCTTTATATACTACACTATGATGCTAGCTGTCCTTTGTGAGCTGACCACTCCCCATCTAGCGTCTAGTCTTGCCTCTATGATGGCTGGCCACACCCCCTCTGGTGGGCCCCTAGCGTTGCAGTCCCCCGGTGGGCCCTTCATGCCCCAGTCTGACACTGGTTGCAATTGATGTGGAAAAGTGAGATAGGACTATCAGTCTCGCCGTGGCATTTAGCATGGATTGAAAAGGTTACAGTACTCAAGGCAGGAGATAATGAGAGAATGGAATAGGGGTATTGGTAAAATCTTGAGTTAGAACAAGGCACAGTCTGGCAATGTTGTGAAGGAGGAGACACGCAGTGCAAGTGACAATCTAGGGAAAGAGCTCACTGTTGTTCAGCATATTTGTTAAATCCTTACTTGGAAGTTTCCAAAAAAATAATATTAATAAAATATTGACTGACAGCTCTTTCACTGAGCTCAGTGCAAAATGCAGTATTTGTAAAAAGCACTAAAGTGCAGTTCAAGTATTGAAGCAACTTATTTTAGCAAGCTGGTTATTATTCTGTGGATTTCCTTAAATATAAAATGCAACTGTTAACTTTCGGTGAGATACTGACATTAATTTGCATAAATAAACAGTTAAGATTATTATATATTCAGCTATATTTGTGAAATTCATTATGTGTTTCAGCAGTTCATTGAATGGTGTATTAGGAACATTTCACTTTTTGCTCAGCAAGTATTCTTATAGTTGCATTAAAAGAAATCTATCAGTGAAGCTAAGACAAATCTCACGATATGAATTATTTATAATTTGGTCAATTAAAAAATGATTATAAAAAAGTTTTTCTTGACATATGTCATGTACCGTACTAAGCATACCTGCTGTGTAATTTTTTCTAACAGGACATAGGTATCAGACATGACCACTTCAGAAAGTGTTGAATTCATTGCTAATCACAGGAAGTGTTAAGGATCTAGTGCTCATACATTCATTGCCTATGACAGCAGACATAATTTCATGAGTGAGGATAACGGGGCAATGTTCAGCTCTTTTACCGTACCAGCTGGCTGATATGCCTGAAGACAACCTTATATACCAGACTGGCATACCTGGTATACCTAGTAGGTACGAAATCAGCTATGCAACTAACTGGCCAAAGTGAATGAACTTTATTATGTAACATAACACATTGCAGTAATTACTAGCATTTTCAAATGAAAAGGTAACAAAGGAGTTCACCGCACGAAGCCAAACATACATCCCTAACCTAAAAGAGCTATAGTCATGGTCCTGGAGAGGCAATCCCATTGATGGTTACTGACTCTTTTCAGTCTTCTGTCAGCAAGACAGAAGCCAAGTACAATGTCATCCCGATTTTTGCATGCACACAAAGTTGCAGTTACGATCCACAGTACTTTTCAGCAACCCTAGACCTATCAAACAGGAGACATAACAGTCTTCGTCAGCACTACCCAAATAAAATACTCTATTTACAGGGGAGAGGTCTGCTTTTATCACCAGTCTAGTTAATGTTAGGAACTCCCCAGTCGGCACAACAAAACTCGGAGTCTACTCCGAAAGCCTGGTGTTCGCTGGAGCCCCTAGTGGTGGGGATAGACTTGGCCGCAGGCTGACAGAGGGTCGAGAATCGTATAGCGGCTAAGGAGAACCCAGGGAAGGAGTGATTGGCGGACAGCAGTGTGGGGTTCAGGCAGAGTAGATACCGGCAGGAGACAGCGTAAAGTACAGAGAAAACCAAGGTCAGAGGTCACAGGCACAGGTTCGGAATCCAGAGACAGGTGAAAGGTCAGGGGCACTGGCAGAGGAGCAGAATCCGGGTTCAGGCAAATGGTCAGGGTCAGAAGCTTAAGTTCAAGGTCCAGGAACAAGCGAGGGTCCTACACGGGAAGTCAATCAAAGGTTTTAACACCAAGCACAGAGAGAACAAGCAGGCAGCTGAACTGTAAACAGAACGCTATAACCGGCAGGGAGGCTAAGCCCTCCTTGCCTAATATACTGGAGCCAGCCAATCAGGGACTTCCCCTGCAAAAACATTAAAGCCCTAATTAGCTCGCAGGCTGTAGTGCGCGCGCCCGGCTGTACTAAGTGGCCGTAAGTGGTTGGGGCGCGATAGTGGTAATTTCGGCGTCCGGCCGTTGCCCTGGCACTGGATGTGACGTCCCGGTCGTCATAGTGATGGCCGGGATGCCGGAAACCAGGGGCAGAGAGTCGTGGCGGTGCCCACGGCTGCGGCGGCTCATGACAGTACCCCCCCCTTGAGGAGGGGTCAAGGAACCCCGACAACCAGGCTTCGTGGGAAATTTTTTAAAGAATTCCTTCTTGAGTCTCTCAGCGTGGAGACGCTTTTGTGGTATCCAACACCGCTCCTCTGGGCCATAGCCCTTCCAGTGCACTAAGAACTGGACCTGCCCTTGAACCCTTCTTGAGTCCAGAATTTTTTCAATGATGAACTCGCAATATCCATTTATAAGCAGAGGCCGAGGTCTGTTAGAGGAAGATTGATTGTATTTGCTGGGAGCAACGGCTTTTTATAGAAGAGAACATTAGGTAAAATGAGAGTTTCTCCGTATGGAGGGCTCCCACAGACAACCGAACCATGCGAGAATTCTACCCCCAGGCAAGTGGTTACCATCCAACCCACAGGTGGTAATGCTTGATCCTAACTTGATATCTGGAATGTCAAGCGTCTGAGCCAAGTGTATGTCCAGGAAGTTACCTGCCACACCACTATCAAGAAAGGCTGTCATATCCATGAATTTATCACGGAAAGCTAGACGTCCAGGCACTAACAAAGAATTTTCTGAAGAGATAACTTGAAGACCTAAGCGCACCTTTTCGCCAGCACTTAGGCTTTGGAGTTTCCCGGCTTATTGGGACAAGAACGTACTAGGTGACCTAGTTGGCCACAATACATACAAAGGCCTAGTGAGCGTCTACTGGAGCGTTCCTCTGGAGGCAGGCGGTAAGTACCCAGCTGCATGGGCTCAAAGGAATCCGACAGGGTAGCACAAGAACTGGATGGTGAGCCAACAGGTATGGATGATTCCCATTCAGTCTTCCTCTCTCTGATCCGACGGTCAATTTTAAAGACGAGTTGCATCAAATCCTCCAGCGAGATGGGTACCGGATACTGGACTAAGGAGTCCTTAATTTGCTTGGTAAGACCTAAGCGAAATTGACTTCGCAGTGCCAGATCATTCCAGGCACTATCGGTGAACCATCGCCGGAATTCTGGAGCCAGCCAATCAGGGACTGCAAAAACATTAAAGCCCTAATTAGCCCGCAGGCTGTAGTGCGCGCGCCCGGCTGTACTGAGTGGCCGGGGCACGATAGTAGTAATTTCGGCGTGGTCGGAGCCGTGGCACCGGATGTGACATCCCGGTCGTCATAGCGACAGCCGGGACGCCGGAAACCAGGGGCAGAGAGTCACCGGCGGTGCCCGCGGTCGCCACGGCTCATGACAGTTAACACAGGAAGGGCTGCTCATATAACAAAATCTCCACGAATTGGGACCTGCTCAGCATAGAGGCTGTCAACGATACCCTCTCATCTCTCACATAGCCAAAAGGCCCATTACAGTACTTGGCTCCAGGAAATGTGCTTGGCCATGATGTTAAACAATGGAGTCCCACTTGTCCATACAATGAACCATGATTACCCATGTTTTTGGGAATGTAGGAGCACCTCCTAATTTAAACCTTTCCATTTTTTTGGGCTGAAATGATGTTTCCAGCTGCCCGGCACATATGGCCTTATGAAATATGGCAAACTGCTAGCAGATAAGTCCCGCAAGAATAGCTCAAGCAGTCGGTGCGAATTGTCTATGTGATGCCGGTAGCCTGGGGACCCTAATGAACACAAGTGACAATAGTAATTTCAGATAGCATGGTACCGGTTATGGGGTGCCTAGTAAACATTTGGTGACAATTGGGAACAGGGCAATGAAATTATAACATATGTTACCATTGACAGAGCCAAATAATACAATTTATGCCAAGGGGCCTTAACCTTTATTTTCAATTAGACTCACACCATGCTCTTGCCACAACAGTTGCAAGCAGCAAGGGATCTTCTAACAACATATGGTGGGGTTGTATACAATTAAGAGGACTTGTAAATACATGCACATAGTACTCCGTTTGACGTAGCACCTGGGGATCTGTGACTGTAAGCATGTCTACAGGTTGTATGTTATAGTAACTTATTGAACAAGACCATTAAATTTCCAAATCACAATAAGGCTGCTTGCAGGTAAGGATTGGTAGAAATAAGCATTTTTTTCAGACAGGCTTGGCTAGGGATAGCTAGAAAGATTTTAGAGTTCAGAGATTTCTAGGCAACTCTTCAGATGCCGACTATAGACACAGTGGAAACAGAAATATCCAAACAAGGAATGGACTGCTACCTACAATATCACATAACGTTAGGTAAAAAAAGTAGGACATGTAGTCGGATATGTATAATAAGATAAATTCATCAAGACCTGTATTATCTCTTTATGTGTGACCATTCACTTCAGGAAAAAAACAGTAGACTTAAGATCTTGAAATCTGCTTTAACATATGAATATGGTTGGAACTACGATCAAGCTCTATGCTCTTTTTTTAAAACACATATCTCCAGGAATGGCAATCTAGGAGACTCCCACAATTAAATATGACTTTCCACCCTACTTACCAAAGCTTAATATTTTCTGACAATGCCCGCCAACAAATAGCATGGTCCTTCATTTATCAAGTATTTGAAAAAAGAAGTCGGCAGAGACTTCTCTCAAGACGCTGACACAATCCAAACAGATTGGACAGAGCAGTACAGTCTGTAAACTGTGCTGCTTCTGGTGGAACAGTCCTGATACTTGGGAACTGTTCCACTATGCAAATATATATAATTGCATTATTGTTATTATTATTATTGTTTGTGAGCATCTTCTGCCATTTAGTGATGTCATGCCGATATTAATGCGCAAATTCACCCATTTTGCAGGGTGCAAAATTGTAGCTAAACTCACAATAGTTATATGTGTAATAAAGTCCCAATGTCAAGTCACTCTCATTATTTTAGAGGGACACTTCTCAAAATTGTAATGTGGATGTTCACTTATGTATGTGTGAAATGGATAAATTTTTTGCATTTGTGCAAAACAAACAAAAATCGAATGCTCGTCTGCATTTTTGCACTTTTGTAAATAACTTTTATTATTATTAAAATGTATTGATATAGCACCGTCATACTCTTCAGTGCTTTATAATTGGGAACAAACATCATAATAAAACAAAACCAGGCACTATGAGATGGGCAAGGCAGGTAATAAATGTAGGGTTTGAGTGAACTGGTCAGAGATCTGGTCACTGGGTTAGGGAGGTTAAGAGGATAGAATTTTGAGACCTTTATGTATTTAAAAAGTGATATTTCCTATTTAATTTATATTTCTCAGATATGAATTAACACTGGGCAGTACTGTAAAGTCTCTGTGAGCCTACTGAACAGTTTGTGGTTTAGTCTGTGTTGCAGGAGGTAATCCTAGTATCACTTGGGAGTATCTTCAGGAAGACAACACAATTTGTTCTGCATTAAGAAGTTGTTTGGAATCTTTTATGCAATTAGGGAGATATAATACCTTCCAAATTAAAATGTAATCAGCCAGTTTGTCTTCCCCAGCTAGGGGCCAAGAAAAACAATGAAACAAAGCAGCACATTACCCACAGCACTATAGATGATGTGTATATATTTAGCTGGTATATGCCTGTCTTTTGTTACTTTGGACTATCTTTTATCTACTTAAATTCCCATTTTTTTCTTCCTCACTCCTTATTTGAATACTGTGGTTTAACACCTACTTCTGCAACTCCTCTGGATCAACCACCTGGGTACTAGCTCAGTCTTCACCATTTCATATTGTTGTGTGTGGATATTTGAACAGGTTCCCCTGACATGCAGGTCTGGTAACAAGATAAATGTTTGTAATGCAGACACAGGCATATTAGCACAGTACAATTATCTGTGTTAAAGTAATAGGTGCCAGACTATTTCACTTTGTAGAAATTAACAATACAATTGTTCTTATTCTTGAGTAGGCTCATTCTTATACCTTATATCCCACTCTGCACAACAGTTCTGGTTTCATTAATAAATGGTAGCCTGTCTCACAGTTCATCACCTCTGCAATACTGGGCCTTGTTGTCCTCCCCAGGTCACGGATTGCACAAGGATCTCACTCTTTACTTTCTCTGATACACCTGGGACTCTCAGGTAGACAGACTTGGATAATCTACCCCTGCTTGCAGTGACAGAATGAACCTCAACACTCAAACCCTGACAGGCCAGGCTATCAAAACTCTGCACTGTCGACTATCTCAAGCTTTCCTCGAACCATCACTGCTCTCCACACCTTCCCGCTCAGGCTCACTCTGGTGCTCTCAACTCCCAACAGCATCTCAAGCTCCCGGGGCTATCACTGGGTTGCTGAGCATCCCTCTTGGAGCTCAAGCACACTCTGGCACTTGACAGTTGGCTAAAGCTGACATCGCTCACCCTGGTTACAGTTGAAGAGGAACATGTGACATGTGTCCCAGAAATAAGCTTTCTGACTGCGAAGGCTAAGAAGGGAATTCTCCCCTGAGGGTGAGTTTTCTGTTTGCACCAGAGCTAGTATTTAGTTACTTCGGCCCCATGAAGCAGTACCCACATAAAATGGGGAGTCAGTCACCTGCAACCAAGAGGATATTACAATATTAATCATTTAGAAAAACAAATATGAAAACTATTTATTTAAGAATGACATGGGTCACTGTGGTAGACTCTGGGACAACGCATCTGGTTCTCTCTCTCATGCTATTTTATCATGTCTGTGAGGTATGATAGACATGAAAAAGACTGAATAGACCCTAGTTGTTTCAAATCCTGTATTAGCAGTGTGTTGAGTTTGTATGTTCTACGTGCGTGCAAAGAATCACTCTCTTCTTCAAATACTCACCTTAAAAAAATGTTAAAAATCACCTTGTCATCCACAATACAAAACCAAGTGTTTGTCACAACCCCCTATTCATACTTTACCTCTGTGGGCTGTGGAGATAAGACATTCTGTTCAACGGACAGTAATGTGTATTTTAAAATTACATTTAATTTCCCATTTAGAGCTATGTTATGGCAATTCATTTAAACAATTTTCCTCATATTATTATCCACAGCTCTTTCTATCAAAAAGTATTGCTTTCTTTTTATTACTAAAACATTTAATTTAGCTTATTCCTCTATATCCCCTCCAATAATTTTAGTTATCCATTTATGCTCAATACAACCTCTTCCAGAAATCAACTCCTTACTGACATTTGTTTTACTTTTCAATGGCTCTTTTCTCAGAGTAATTTGGTCAGGATATATTCAGAGCCATGATATGCCCCTTATGTGTAGTTCGGTACCTTTGAGATTACTACTCTCATTATTATGTGAGTATAGAAATCACCTCCTTTAACTAGACAGACCTATTTTTCCCAACTTTTTTTCAGTTTTCAATGCAAATAACAGGGAAATAATAATCACATTTGACAATGCTATTATTTCATTCATGCTTTATTTTTCTATTTCTTTTTATTTTGTCTCCATATTTTCCTCCTTTGCTTTCTACCTTGGACTCTCCTACTCATACGGTAAATCTGAAAAAAAATTACTTTTAATCATATTCTTTATAGCACAGTAAATCAAGACATTTGTGTCTCTACTGGATCCTGTATCAAAATGGTGTAAATCTCCAGCTCTGTGCGTCTATGCGGTCGTCTCAATGGTGTTAATTGGTCTGAGTGTCTATTACAATCATTAACATTTACTTATATAGCACCAGCAAATTCAGTAGTGCTTTTACAATTGGGAACAAACACACTAATAAAACAATACTAGGAAATACAGACAGACAAAGAGGCAAGAAAGCCCTGCTCGCAAGCTTACAATCTATAGATCTCTTATGAAGCTTTACAAATATCCAAATCATGTCTAAAAAAACACTGAATTATTATTTATTAGCTTTGTGTTTTTCCAAAATATATAGTTATACTTATTACTGGAAACATATCATAGTTCCTATAGTTTCTATTTTCTATAAAAATTATATATGTATTAGGCAATAAACCATAAGACTGATTCATTAAGGAACCTAAATGTCAAAAAAATGGGCAGCACAGTGGCGTAGTGGTAGCACCTCTGCCTCACAGCACTGGGGTCATGAGTTCAATTCCCGACCATAGCCTTATCTGTGTGGAGTTTGTATGTTCTCCTGGTGTTTGCATGGGTTTCCTCCAGGTGCTCCGGTTTCCTCCCACACTCCAAAAACATACTAGTAGGTTAATTGGCTGCTATCAAAAAAATTGACCCTAGTCTCTACCTGTCTGTCTGTATGAGTCTGTCTGTGAGTGTGTGTCTATATTAGGGAATTTAGACTGTAAGCTCCAATGGGGCAGGGACAGATGTGAATGAGTTCTCTGTACAGCGCTGCGGAATCAGTGGCACTATATAAATAAATGATGATGAAAATGTGGCATACTTTGTGCCAAAATGTGGCATACTCACATGCTGCTTCTCAACCAAGGGAGTGGGCTCACTCACAATTTTGCCTAAGAACAAAGCCATGATTAAGGAATGGTACCAAAACATCCTCCAATAGCAACTTCACCCAACTATCCAAGAACAATTTGGTGATGAACAATGCCTTTTCCAGCATGATGGAGCACATTTCCATAAGGCAAAATTGATAACTAAATGGCTCGGGGATCAAAACATTGAAATTTTGGGTCCATGGCCAATAAACTCCCCAGACCTTAATCCCATTGACAACTTGTGGTCAATCCTCAAGAGGTGGGTGGACAAACAAAAACCCACAAATTCTGACAAACTCCAATAAATGATTAGGCAAGAATGGGCGGCCATCAGTCAGTATGTGGCCCAGAAGTTGATTGACAGTATGGCAGGGCGAATTGCAGAGGTCGTAAAAAAGAAGCGTCTACGCAGTAAACTTTGTGAAAACCAATACTTGTGTCATTCTCAAAACTTTTGGCCATGACTGTATTATTAGGAAATCAATTGCAATGTAAACAGTATTTATTAGGTTTAACAATTCAAATGTAGACAGTATTGTCCTTAACCCTAGACCTGTCCCTATCCCTATCCCTAGACCTGCCCCTATCCCTATCCCTAGACCTGCCCCATCCCTAAACCAGTTCCTATCCCTGTCCTTAGCCCTATAATAATACTGTCCACATTTGAAGAGTCTACATAATCATACTGTCCACCACGTGAATTGGTGACCTAATAATACTGTAGAAACCTCAATTGTCGACTGTTACACAAGCTGATAGACAAAGCCCAGAATGTCAAACAATGCAAGATGGGATTGTCTTTGGGAAATATGTTAAAAAGTTTTAACAAACTCACAAAGAAACAGGAGGGGTAACAGGTACATTTTAACAAACCAATGAAATCTGAGACTGATGGCTTTTCGCTGTTCCTCCATCCTCAGAAGAATATAAAGGGTGCAATTCCACCTTATTACTACCTCTTGCTTCAGTTGGTGGCAGGGCAAATTAAATTGTTCTTGTAGCTCCTGTAATCTAATCAACAGAACAATGACACAAACACATGGCAGCTCACAGCACATCTTAGAAACAATGCCACACAGCAGTGGAAGAAAGGAAAAGTGGTGCATGATGGAATTATCTTTGGGCCCTCAGGTCACGACCTGCATCCTGCAGCTCCTGTCTGCAGGTACTTTGTTGGACCTTTCTATATATTTGTATCCTGCCTGTAGTACCACTGTCCACCAAAGGGGCCACTGTTGTACTTAGACTGCTCTTACCTGTCTCATTATTGCTGGAAGCTTAAACACCTGCTTCTGGCCTATATAAGCCCGCCTATCCCAAGCAACCTTTGACAGTTTATCTGTTGTATTTACCTGTGTTTCTGTTCCTTGGCTCCTGTTCTCTGAGTTTCCAGCATGTCTATCTGCAGATCATCTCAGCCACTGTGTCTACTCCAGTATCCTGTGGTAACAATCTGCAGATTATTGCTACCTGTTGCTTGAAGTTCCCAGCACATCTATCCGCAGATCATCTCAGCCACTGTGTCTACTCCTCTATCCTGTGGTAACACTCTGCAGATTATTGCTACCCATTGTCTGAAGTTCCCAGCACATCTTTCCACAGATCATCTCAGTCACTGTGTCTACTCCACTATTATGTGGTAACGCTTTGCATATTATTGCTACCTATTCTCTGAATATTCAGTGCCTTCCTCCACAGACCATCGCACCTTGTGTGCCATCTCCACTACTTCGTGGTAAAGTCCTGCGGACCACCGTATTCTACATCTGCTATCCACTGTGTTCTAAAGCTATTTCTGCCTTACCCTACTGTATTACAACCTGAAACCTGTGTAACCAGTGTTAATAAAAAACACTTAATTTCACTATGTTCTCTCTGTGGTTTTTATTGGGAATCCTGACACCTCCCACCCACCCTTATGTTGGATCTAAAAAGGATATGCTTTCTGCACTGATCGCTGACAAGATTTCCGACTGTGCTGAAAACTCTTTCTGAGTACACACTGGAGGGTGGGCAGCTTAGACAGTGCAAAGTGAGATGGTACATGGGTCTCCAAATTCCCTTTTATTCCTCCCAATATGTAAAGGGACTGTCTGATGTGTCTATTTCTATGCTGTCGTGAAATTAATCCTCCACCATTCTTTGGATGTTGATAGTAGGATCAGGTGGAGTTACAGGAGAGGTATCGCATTTTTTGGTCAATTTTTTTTGACCATACCAGATGTCAAAATATTGTGCTGAGCCATCTGCATCATCCCGGGGTCTCTTACAAAAGCTAAGTTTTTTCCTAGCAGCAGTTGAGTGAGAACCTGAAGGAGGAGATGCCGTCCTGTCACGTAACACTTGTGCTCACCAGGAGCTCCTTGCATCTCTTCAGATCTGGGTCAGTTGGAAACAAAGTGAAGTCATAGCTCTTAAACCCAGGATCAAGCA
Organism: Mixophyes fleayi; assembly: GCF_038048845.1. Taxonomy (NCBI): domain Eukaryota; kingdom Metazoa; phylum Chordata; class Amphibia; order Anura; family Limnodynastidae; genus Mixophyes; species Mixophyes fleayi. The sequence goes on along the minus strand of NC_134404.1, from coordinate 133,444,212 downwards.
CAGTCGCCAAAATGTAGTGACTCGATTCAAGACTTTGATAACTCTTGGATTCTGGCGAAGTGAATAAAGTCTTTGTCCAACATACTAAGCGTAATTGCTTTGTTTCATCTCCTCCTTCAGTTTCTCAAGCTTATTGTACAAAAGTCTAATTAAGGGAATCACTTGACTCAAGCTAGCAGTGTCTGAACTAACTTCACAATTGACTGCTTCGAATGGTTTCAGCACCTTGCACAGCACGAAAAGTATTCTCCACTGCGCTTGCATAAAATACATCTCCCCTTCTTTCCCAATGTCATGGCTTGTGGAGTAAGCATGGATGGCTTTTCGCTGTTCCTCCATCCGCAGAAGCATATACAGGGTGGAATTCGACCTTGTCATCACCTCTTGCTTCAGTTGGTGGCAGGGCAAATTAAATTGCTCTCGCAGCTGTTGCAATCTCCTACATGCTGTTGCCGAATGCCGGAAATGTCCAGATATTTTACGGGTCACAGACAGCATCTCCTGCACGTCCCCCTCATTTCTTAAAAAGCTCTGCACCACCAAGTTTATTGTGTGAGCAAAACAGGGAATGTGATGAAATTCACCCAGCTGTAATGCTCTCACAATATTGGTGGCATTATCAGAAATGACATATCCTGAGTAGAGTCCAAGTGGGATAAGCCATGTTGCAATGATATCCTTTAGTTTTTGTAACAGATTGTCAGCTGTATGCCTCTTAGTGAAGCCGGTGATACACAGAGTAGCCTGGCTCAGAAAAATGTGACATACTTGGCTACATGCTGCTGCTGTTCTTCCTGGTGAAGGTGAATCACCAACCCAGTGGGCTGTCACAGTCATATACTCTTTAGTTTGCCCAGTTCCGCTTGCCCACATATCTGTGGTTAAGTGTACAGTGGGTAGAATGGCATTTTGTAGCCCAATAATCACATTTTTACGAACCTTCTGCTATACGTGAGGAATAGCTTTTCTAGTAAAATGGTGTTGTGATGGAATTCGGTAACGGGGACACAAGACCTCAAGTAATTGTTTAAAACCAGCTGCATTAATAGTGCATATTGGACCAGATCTAATACTAGCATAGTCACCATGGCGTCTGTGATCCGCTTTGCGACTGGATGACAGCTTTCATACTTGCTTCCTCTTGCAAAGGATTGTTTAACAGTCAATTGTTGTAAACTACTTGTAGTCTTCTTCTTGGTCTGCTTCTGGGATGAATATTCACCCCCAGCAGCAGCAGCAGTAGTGGGACTAACGCTCAAGAATTCTTCTGAGGAATCCAGGATAGTGGAGGAGTCATCTAGCATTAGTAACTTAAATGCAGGACTAACTCTGATCGCTACTGAGGATATTGTTGAGGACGGTGTTGTGTGTGTAGATTGCAGGTGTCGGGATCTAGCTGAGAGAAGGGACCTAGCTGATGGACTGTTTGTTGTTATTTTTTAGCATAAGTTTCCAATTTTCCGAACAGTTTTCCATGAACTTGCTTCAAATGCCGTAACATGGATGAGGTTTCTAGATGTTTAAGGTCCCACCCTCTACTGACTGTGGATTTACAAATGCTACAAATGGCTAGACAACTGTTGTCAGGATGTGGGTAAAAATAATTCCACACATAAGAGGTGGATTTTTTGCTCTTATGCCCAGGCATGACAATCGCCTTCTTCTTATCACGTGCAAGAACTTCTTCCACTGGGGCAGTACTTACACAAACAACATTATCCTCATCACCATCCTCATTAATCTTGGAATTCTAAAGTGGCATCCTCAATTTTTGTATCACCGGCTACATTTGGGCAGTTCATGCACACATCTGCAGAAATGTTGAAAAGGGCCTTCTTTATGGGTATACTATCAGACAGGTCAGGATTACACATAACACTCGTGGATAGACTCTCCTCAGGGATTTGTGTCATTTCTGAATCTGAACATACATTTTCCTCTAATGCCTTACTGTTTTCTTCCAGTTTGGCTTTTACACGTAAAATTATTTGGACACCACTTTTGAAGTCTGATTGACAAGGTCTTGCTTGGTCATGACTGACCTTACAAGAAGATGCCTCAGTGACAGTTGCAGAACTAGCACTCATAGAGAAAGGCGTAGGCTTCATTCTGTAGAATGGCATGTTGGCAATTTAATTTTTTTCTGCGGATAGCTTTGCCTGAATTGCAGGTCTTTTCTTCTTGACCAAGGTAAAACGTGTCTCCCAGTCTCCTGGCCTGGAAGCAGCTCCTCTGTGTCCGGTTATCTCTCCAAGTGTACTGCCGCAGATCATCGTTTACCTGCTCCACTACTTAGTGGTAACTGCAGCAGATTATCGCTCTTTATCTCTCCAAGTGTACTGCCGCAGATCATTGCTCACCTGCTCCACTCGTTAGTGGTAACTGCTGCAGATCATCGCTCTCTATACCTCCAAGTGTAAATCCAACTGGTGAATACCTTCCGACTTGTTAGACTCCGCGCCTCTGGGTGAAGTACTGCCAATCCCGGCTGATACCGAAAGGATCCCACTCATCCTAGCAGATTCATGACAGACTAGGACTTTCTCTCTTCCTCAAGAGAACAACACATTAATGACTTCCTGAAAAATCTTTAATTAAAGACCAGAAATCTAAGTGTCACGGGCACTAGGAGTCTTGCTCAGGATCTCACCAGATGACTGGGCTTACCAGTGTAGTGAAGTTCACACAACGGTCCACTGGTAGCAGGGTGACTAGCGGAACAAATATCACAGCAGATGGAGTGAGAATGCCAATAAACAATAGGAAAGTCAGTGACTTGCAGCAATCTTTGGTTAATGAATCAGCGACTAGCTGATATAATGGAAAGGCAGATTTGAACACGGAGATCAGGATGGACGTGAGTAGATGCAGGGAGGTAGCAGGGAAGTCAGTGGTCTGCGTACAGCAAGTTGTACCACTGCTTATAGTGAAGAGACTTGTCCAGGTGCAGGTAGGTAGCGGGGAAGTCAGTGGTCTGCGTATAGCAAGTTGTATCACTGCTTATGGTGAGAAGACTTGTCCAGGTGCAGGTAGGTAGCGGGGAAGTCAGTGGTCTGCGTATAGCAAGTTGTACCACTGCTTATGGTGAGAAGACTTGTCCAGGTGCAGGTAGGTAGCGGGGAAGTCAGTGGTCTGCGTATAGCAAGTTGTACCACTGCTTAATAGGTGAGGATGTGTACAAGTGTTGATGAGTGGAAGCATACAAAGATAATAGGATGCAGACACTGAGAGGACAGAGGAACTTGATCCCAATATGTATGCAGCGTATCCAACAAAGTCTATATAACGGTATGTGTAGCGCTGCTCGGTAGCGACTTGCTCAGCACAGATATGCAGGCCAATAATGGATAGTCAATCACAGTTATGCATATAACGACTGAGTAGTACGGTAAGTCCAAACAGGTATGCAGCGTAACAATAACAGTCTATAGCGAGTATGGATACCGCTGCTGAGCGTGGAAACTTGTCCTAGCGGATATGCAGAGTAAATGTAGAAAGTCAATAACAGATAGGCATACCGCTATTCAGTAGAACAGTCTGTCCATAGGGAGATGCAGGAACTGCAGAGACGCTGGACGGCAGAGACGAGTGTAGGAACCACAGGTGAGTAGATCCGGTAATCAGAGTCCAGCTGAGGACACAGGCAGGAAACAGAAGACTGTAGCAGGTATGGAAACCAGCGATGAGTAGCACAGGGAATCCACAGGAACTGAAGACACGAGTAGTACACAGGAGATAGTAGTGGGTATGGAAACCAGCAATGAGTATATCAGGAATCAGCAGGAAACTGAAGACACTAGTAGAACACAGGGAACACCTTCAGAGACTCACAGGGAATGAGACTCCAAGATCAGGCAATGAGGTAATGCACACAGGTGCCTTAAATAGGGAGTTGCCTGATCAACCAATTTGGATTAAAAGCAACAGTCACAAGAGTTCTTGGGAGCTGCGCATGCGCAGACCATTAGGATGGCGGACGGCCGCGGTTCAGGATAGGTGCCGGCAGGAAGGCTAGGGAGCCACGCACAGCGCAGAGGCACTCACGGTCCGGTGAGTGACACTAGGCTTCACAGCATCCTACTACAAAAAATGTTTCTACCCCCTGAAATATAATATATATATTTATATATATAAATATAACTGCCGGATGCTCGTTTTTGCCGCCCCTGGTTTAAAGTGGATAGCCACAACAGTTACTATCACAGACAGGCAGCCTGACAGCAAATGCTAATGCTTTTAGTTGCCTCTCAGTGCAGCCGTGGTTCCTAGCCTGGTCTCACGAGATTACCACATCTCACAAGACTAGATTAAAATCTGCGCACACTGACGGGTGTAGTACCTATTTACGATACTGACTACCCCGACAGAAGAGATGACGACACAAGGCTTCGACTGAAGAGGAGGACGACCTGCCAAAAGAAGTACTTACTGGAATGCAGATGTCTTCAGATGACGACTCGCTGTCTTGCAGGCTCCCGAAATGACATCATCCTCAAGCACGACTGCCCTTTAAGGCGGCGATGGCGATGTCCCTGTGTCGTCATGTCTTCTGTCAGGGTAGTCAGTACCGTCTTACTGACTACCACCGCACACTGACAGGTAGTTTATAGAAGTCGGATTTGCTGCCAGGCTGCCTGTCCTCAAAGAATAATATTTCTGCAGTACTGGAGAAGAGGAGAGAAGAGAGAAGAGCAGAGTCTGAACATAGTTGTGGTGGTGGTGGGGGGGGGGGGTTGGCTGTGAGAGGAGGGGGAGCTGGGGGGGGTGTTGGACACTGGGGTTAAGAAACTTTTAGGCATATATCCTTGTAATGGGCAAGTGGAAGTTATGTGGAGAGAGCTGAGTTGGATAATGAATTGGCTGGGAGGGTAAGTGATGAAATGACTTGGTAAGTGGGTGACAGAATGACTGGGGAAGTTGGTTATGAATTGGCCACTGGGATGTGATGAAATGGCTGGGGGATCATGAATTGTCCACTGGTGGTTGATGAAATGGAAATGCACTCTAGAGAGCTTAATAATTCAGGATTTGTCAACATTTTGCATTAAAATACAATTTGTGCATATTTTAAACACGGGACTCCAACTTTCCAGAAGACAGCTAAGCCACAACAAAGCTGCAAGAACAGGCAAGAAAGAACAGCAAGAGCAGGTGGGAGAATCTGCCTAATTTTCAATTTTGGAAAATGTTCCTGAATTTTCCTTTAATGATTGGAGAAAGAGGAAAGGAGAGCACTATGAGTGTACTATCCAGGGCGTCCAGAAACCCTAATCGGGCCCTGTCTGTGACATATCGCTCTGTCTCCTGGTGGTTCTGTTTTCTGACATGTCACAACCATGTACCCCATGCACCTTGTAATGTGCACCCTGATTTCATTACTGCCTTTTCTTGTCTCTTGTCAGTTAATGGGATTAGCTTGGAAATGCATAGGCATGCCACAGTGAAACCCATTACTTTCCCAAGTCACCATGTCCCAAGTCAGCCAGTGCAAACTACTAGCTGCAAAGTGGGCATAAATTTCCAAAGTGCCGCAACCAGACATTTTAGTGCCCTGGGTGAGACAGGGCACCAGCGCTCCCCATCTAAGTGGCATTTGCCGAGTGGGTGTGGCCAACATAATGTGGGGGTGTGATTGGCACTTTACTGAAAAAATTCTGTTACACATATTTGCAAATGCATGAAAAGCCAAATGCATGTATATATATTTATATCTATATAGATATATCTATATAGATATATGGCACTGGGTTAAATACCAGTGGCACCACATTTCAAACACAGTGGTTAACTGTGTTTGCACTTGCGGTCTGTGGGTTCCTTAGAGGACCATGCATTTACCCCAGTCCATGCATTTACCCCAGAACGCACATGCGTTCCACTGCTTCTGATGCCGGGAATGAATTGTTGCTTGTAGGGGAGCTGGATTAGAGTCGTGGTTCATAATGTCAGAGGCAGGTATCGGGCGGCTGCACCCCTTGGGCTTGCGCCCTGGGCGGTTGCACCGCCCTCGTTACGGCTCTGCCTAGTGGTCACTCCTAATCTGGGAGTCAATGCTACAATAGAATATCATCAATAGAGTGTTCCTGAATAAATGCTATGGTAAGGTCTCAATACTGCATATTTTACAGTACATGAGTATTATTTTTACCTCCCCAATCTAATAACACCAACTCATAAGGCAATCACCCCTAACACACTCCGGACAGTTTGTCTCTATCACATTTTCCATCTGTCAAAGCCACAAAGCAATTGAAAATAGTGTATTTGCTGCATCCCTGATAGCAAACTAAACTACACTGAGACCCAGGGCACACAATGCAATATAGCTGATCTAGGCATACATATATTTAATCACCAAGATACCATGCTTGAACTATTCCAACAATCATACACATTGTCCATGAACAGTCAGTAATCATCCCATGCAACCAATGCCCCCTTTCTTTTATCAGAAATTCCTATGGCCCCTAAGATCACGTCAAGGCGGTGCACAGGGAGTATTGGCAAGACTTGCGCACATGCTTAGTTTACGAGAGAGAGAGAGAGATTTTCTTCATCCCTTCAGTTCCGCAGTTGAACGTATGTGCATTCCACTGACAGGAAGTTCGGCATTTGGAAAGCAAGTCTGCGGAACTGAAGGGATGAAGGTACAGAGGCAGGTAGCGGGCGGCTGTTGCACCCCCTTGGCCTTGCTCCCTGGGCGACGGCACCTGTCTCGTTACGGCTCTGCATTTCCCTAGTGTTACAATATCTATTGATAATTGTCGTGAACATAGAAAACTTATAGTTATGAGGGTTAACCCATCACATAATGGTGGGGAATAAGGCCTAAATCATAACTGCAGTGTTTATTTGATATATCAACTGAATCCATAGATAAATTGAACTACTATGATGTAAAATGCGAAGTTAGAAGGACTGTTGTATGTTTGTCTGGTGGCTCTGCACATCTCAGTGTTAGAAGATACAGTGTCACCTGTAGCAACTTCAAAGGCTCCTGTGGTGAGCTATATCCTGACACAAGTTAGTATTTTGGACACCTAAATAGACTTGGTGGAGCCATTCACAGCTTGACATCCTTACAGACAAAGGCAGCTTTTGAAGGCTGCCTATACAGGTATATAACTATATGAACTTCAAAAAAAATGTCTTCATAATTCATATTTCGGGAAATCTGTGTGCCACTCCATATTGAGAAGCAGAAATCACACCATGGTTGTGAATGACAGGTACTAGCGGTATAAGGGAACAGCTATAATTACGTGGCTTTGGGAAAGGTATATCACAATTTAATCATATTTCGTATTTAAATGTGCGGGAGATTATGACTGGTTGACTGAAGGGGGAGTTATGTCTCTAGAATATATCTGTGAAGAGTTGCCAAAAGTCAAAACTTTTGAAATATTTGTGAGCAAACTATAGTGACACCCAGGGGGACCGCCCTGGCGCCCTATTAGCATTAACACTTCCTCTGTGAACGCCGTCCTATTTCATTTTGCTTAAAAAAACTGTGTTGAGAAGGGGCAAATTGTCAGTTTCTTCGGGATCAATCTAATTGAAGGACTGTCCATCTTTTCTGCCTACCCCTAGGCATACAGATTATTATACGCAAGGGATGCTCTGTACTTTCATCCCATTTGTTTTTATAGCTGTTTGCAATTTTTTATTTATATGTCAAATCTTTATCTAATTGTTTTTTATTATCTGTAAGCATTGTACCTTTTGTATATTAAAACTAACAATTTAATAGTTTTGTCCTTATTGCTCTAAATGAATCCATTGACTGTGTAGAAGAGATAAGATTGCTTGACCATGCTAAAACCTTTCATTGCTGAGGTGTGAATTGCGAATACATTTGTATACCAAGCCTAGTGGGTGCCTGCATGTACATTTGTGTCATAGAGCCTTGAGGGGTTAAGGTTAACCCTTTGATTGCTGGTGGCTTGCTAACTGTGTGTAACAAGGAGTGCTCATTGCGTGCCAGTGTGGGACAGGATATTGGGGTCCTATTGCCCGTATCCAATAGGTGGTAGCAAATCCGAAGTGGGTGTGGTTGTGTGAGTGCTGTTTGGGGCGATTCAGCAAATCTGTAGCCTGTGTGAAAGGTGAGAAGGAGATTGAGTGCTGGGATTGTGTGAAACCCCATACCGTAAACACTTCCAAGTCACGAGTGCACAAAGTGCAGTTTGTGACTGGTAAAGGTAGTTAGGATAGGTTTTCCTGACAAAATAGAGGTGACATAGAGCCTGACTGTTGAAAAACATGATAATATATTAAATCATGGAGAAGCTAGAGAGGGCTTATCCCTGACAATAATGTTATTATAGACATTACTATTGCCTGTGGATTGTTAAAGTTTGTCAGCTGCTACCCCTGCATCATTTAGGATATTCTCTCTATCTACTACACCGTATAGATAAAGCCTCTTTTCAAAGGCATTTTTTTATTTATTTATTGCATGCAGGGAAAATACTGTCTGCTTTGCATGAAGCACACTACTACTGGGCAATTTTATTTTTACACTGCAACTTAAGTTGAGCTAGCATGCCACCCCCCCCCCCCCCCCTTTTAATTTATAATCTGTTTGCAACTGGGTATACTCATAGCTCTAAATTAAGCCATTAGTGTGTAATTGTCACTGTTCCTATCACTTTGTCTTGTATCGGGCCTTAGATTTACATCATTAGACAGTGAATTTGTAGCTTTTGGAATTCATTTATAAAATTCGGATCAGTGAATGTTGAACCCATTTTATCTATGTAATAAACTGTAAGAGATGTGTATTGAGGATAATGGGTACTAATAATTGTAATGGTTGCAGCATAGTCTTAATATTGAAAATATAGCATAGCACATAGACATCTGCATTGAAGATGTGATTGTCTTGATGTCCACCATTTACTATGCTACAGTATATTAAGATTAGGCAGTAACCTGGCATAAATACTTGCATTTTCTTGATAGTCTACTTGTGAGAATGATGACTCTTATCTAATATTTTAGGTATGGGGGATTTTTTCCCTATTTTATTAAATAGACCCCAGCATTTTCTAATATACTTCAGCCTTCAACCAGGCTTCTTTCATTGCCTTGCCTACTGAGCAACCTCAAAGTTTTCTTTCCCATATGGCCCTGTAATCTGAACCTTTTCCAAACCTATAGTATTGGACATTCTGAGACACTTCTCAGTTTGTTCCCAATGGATTTGTACTCTAAGCCACCTCCTTGTCTTCTCTCATTCCGTGACCAAGTAGTCTGTACCAAGTTCCAGTCATCTCTGACCCATGGCCCTGACCCACTACAATTTTCTATTTACATGGTTACTGATAACTTATCTGTGCAAGTAAAATAAAATCATTGGTTTTCCTTGGGTATAGACTCATGCTAGAAAAGAAATAAATTTGAAGATGTCTGTATAATTAATGTAAAAAGAAAATTGGTGTGCGTAAATTCATATTTCAAATGTAAATGTATTTCTGCTTTCACTGAGAGGTTCTAATGGGATGTATTTACCTGATCTGATTATACTGATACAGCACTGCATCTCATCTCTCCTATGCTGTCGGTCCCTTCCAACATCTGCTGCCACCTCCACATACTTTAGTTGCAACTCCCAGGAAGTATATGTTATTAATGCTATTAAATGGCTTTTTAATATGTTATCAATTTATCTGGCAGGGAATGATTTACGGGAGTAGGTCTGAATCCCCAACACGAGCAGGGTAATGACTGACTCTACTGCAGAGAGCTTAAAGCTGTGCCCAAGCACTATTTTAAGGAAAGACAGAATATTTTTCCATAACTTTTATAATTTTACACATTGCGGTGCATAGTAATCTTCAGGCACAATTTCCCTGCCCAATTCCACTTAATGCTTGGACTCAGGAATACATAATAATTTGGATTGTCGTATCTTGTGTCCAGCCATTGGAACCGTATGTGATTTTGTTCAAGGTTAGTGCACATATGTTTTGTTGCTTATTAAAAAAGGAATAATTAATAACACATCCCATTTACACACTCAGCTGAATTATTCTGAAGCTGGCAATTGCTTCCCTTATTATATGAATACTGCTTGAAACTATTGCTCTCTCATATTTTGGCCATTGTTGAACTATCTATATATACCAATCTACACAGTATTCATGCTGTCCTAACACATTAACAGAACTGCCCAATAAACACAAATGCACTACATTGTTCTGACCTTGTCCCTTGTCCCTGCTTGCATTCAGATCCGCATCCTCATGTAATCCAGGGAAGCGTGTTTCCCCTCCTGCCTATATCTGTACTCTAGTCTTTAGAGTATCTCAGATCAAAAATATTCCTGCCCATGATCAATCTTTCCTTCAGCCTGTCCTCCTTAGAGCTGAATGCCCATTTGCAACTAGTGGTGGCGACTTGAGTAGCCAATTGACGTGATGTCACTGTCAGCAGATGGGTGACGAAGGCACACATAAGTAGATAGCAGTCATCAGTCAATTACATTTTCAAGCCAATGAAAATAAAGCCAGTATTTGAATTTTAAGTAAGGATGATGGCTACTCATGGTATATAGCTTATTTTTTTGTCCTCCTAAGTCCTATCGTAGGATTGCATTTCGGAATACAAAACAAGAGAATATTGTTGTGCAATTGTGATACATACAGTTTAACACAGAGTTTCCCAAACCCAGTCCTCAAGGCTCCCCAACAGTGCAGGTTTTCCGGATCACATGTGACATAATTAGGACCACCTGTGGATCTGTTACAATGTGTCAGCCAGTAATGAATACACCTGTGCTCCAGCAAGGAGATATGAAAACCTGCACTGTTTGGGAGCCCTGAGGACTGGGTTTGGAAAACCCTGGTTTAACAGATAATAAGGATTACATCCAACTTGGAGAACATTGGAGACCAGTTTTTAATGTTTCTCAGTCTCACTTTAATGTCTCTCAGTAATTTAGAAGTCCAGTAAGAGATATGTCCTTCCAGGAGGTATATCAGGTAGTGAGCAGGAGATGGAGGACAGGGCTACTGATTTTAGTTGTAATTACACTTTGCTTTGCCAGTAGAACAGATACAGGATCAATTTTGCATTTGAAAATAACAACATTGCATATAAATGAAAATTTTAATGGATAATTAATTCCATTGATCAGTGATAGGCAACCTGATACACTTCAGGGGCTGCGTGGATGGCCCTCTAACCTTCAAAGGCGCCGCACATTACCCATAATCTCAGTAACAAGTTAAATTAAAATAATACATTTAGTGAATGAAATAGAAAGCTATCTGTAGTAACATATCAGAAAGCATTTTAAACGAGTGTTAATAGCTATAACAAGCAAGTCTGACAACAGGACGAATCTGGGGGCTGATGGTGGAAGCTCGGGGAGAGCCACTAGTGGCCCTAGGGCCACCTGTTACCAATCACTGCTATAGATGATGATAGATTTCAGAACAGAATGGTCAGCCTTACTTCAGGCTGGTGCATCAGGATTTCAATGTCTAGTGGGAAAGTTGTCAACAGGTATCACCTTCACTGGTAAGCCTGATATTCACACATTTTCTGTGGAACACAGTTGTTTACATAGTGTGAATAGGAAAGCTATTATTTTTAGGAGACTGCAGATTTTTGTTGAGAAATAGGTAGCATTCTCCAAAAGAAACCCCTCATTCTCTAAATTTATGAAGTTCAAAGGGGTTGAGTTATGTTAGAGTGCTGTCACTGCTTCTGAAAAGTGTTACATAAGGTCACACACAGAGGTCAAATTAGTCAAAAGCTTGAAAGTATGTGTTTAAAATAGCATGTTAAAAAGTGATAGTAAAGAAAATTTCTTAAAAAATTAAATGCTGGTATATACTGCATAAAATACTTACTAGAGTTCGCTATCGAAAGACAGTAATTATTAAAGTACTTCTGTTAGATTGCATTTGTGTGTGGGCAGCATGGTGGCTTAGTGGTTAGCACTTCTGCCTCACATCACTGGGGTCATGAATTCGTTTCCTAACAATTGCCTTATCTGTGTGGAATTTGTATGTTTCCATGGGTTTCCTCCCACACTCCAAAAACATACTGATAGGTTAATTGGCTGTTATTAAATTGCCCTTAGTCTCTCTCAGTCTGTCTATGTAAGGAATTTAGATTGTGAGCTCCAATGGGGCAGGGACTGATATGAATGAGTTCTCTGTACAGCGCTGCGGAATTAGTGACACTATATAAATAAATAGATGATTTGTGTAAGGTAAATGTAGGTTTTCATTGTTAATGTGATGATATTATTACTGAACAGTAATGGTTGATTTACCTGGACATACTGCTAAAGAGTGTAATTTAACAATATAAATGTTGGTATATTGTGCCAAAATGTCAGATAAGAGATAATAATCCAGAAGTCTTTAAAGATAACATGTATCTAAGTGTGCTTTCTAAAACTTCCTATAACAGTTATATGCAAACAGACCATCTGTGTCCCTGTTGCATGAAGTGCTAGGGTTAGTTAAGCTGGGTACACACTACAGAAATTTCGACCAACTTTTTATGCCGAGCGATTTTACATGCAATCGATGGTCCGATCGCTCAGTCCATGGACTGCATACACACTAGCCTTGTTTAGGACGATAAAGGGAAGAGCGGACCTCCCTTTAGCGACTTTTCACAGCCATGTTGTCGTGAGCAATGACTGTAATTTCATACTCACTGTTGTGGATCGGTCAGAAGTTTATACACACTACACAGCGGAAATGAGATTGGAACGAAAATATTAAACGGTACGACCAACCAAATGAGGCGATAATCGTCCATTTGGGCAGACTTTCGACCATCGTGTCACTGCACACACTGACCCGAATTTTGAACGAGCAGTCGTATGTCGGCTGTTTGAGCCAATTATTGGACGAAAACAGTGTAGTGTGTACCCAGGTCATTTTACTGTTGATTGCTCATGCCAAAGTCAGGATTTAGTGCTTCTAGAATGGATGGTGAAGCTTACAACATTCTCAGCCATTTAGACTTAAATGCTACTTTTCTGTGCTCATTTCTGCATAAAACAACTTCATATAAAGTGTTTTGGCACTAATAATAATGCTGTTTCTATAGAAGAGTAAAAAGAAAATTGAGAGAGAGTTATGCTTTCATTATGTTTTTGTTCACATGCAAGTTTGGCAAACAAGGAGTTAACCCAATACTGTGTGTGCAGAAAGCTTTCCTCCTGGAAAATCTGTCTCTGGGTAATGGCAATTATGTAAAATGCCAAAATCTGCAGCATTTAAGTCTTTCGTGATGTTGAATGTGCTTTAAATTTGGGAGACAAAATATATAATGAAGTGACAGTCATGAAGTGAAAGTCATTTCTGTAGGGGATGCATTTTTATGCCCGTTCAGCCTGATTTTCAGCATTTCTTTCTAACACTTTTTAGATCATGATGAATGCTAGATTAAGGTGAGAGTGACAAAAAAACTATATATAATGTACTACATAAAGAGGAAACATGTCTTGTTCTTCTAACCTACCTGTTTACTACAGCTCATATTATTACATAGTTTCTTTGTGCTTAGCTTGGCCAAGATAGGAAGCTCCCCAACAAGTGACATGGTGATTTCTGTCACAGGGAGAGCTAACTCTAATCTGGACTGGGAGTCCAGAGAGGTTTCAATAAACCTAATAGTAATAGGCTCAGCTGCATTATTAGCTTTATTAAAACCTATCTTTGCGTAGACTGTGGGGTAAATGTACCAAGCTGAGAGTTTTTTGGCGGGTTTGAAATACCAATCAGATTCTAGCTGCTATTTATTTAGTACATTCTACAAAATGACAGCTAGAATCTGATTGGTTGCTATAGGCAACATCTCCACTTTTCAAACCCGCTGGAAAAACTCTCAGCTTGATACATTTACCCCCTGGTGTCTAGTTTAGAGTTAGGTTCCCTTTCTGAGTCCTAGAATACTGGCTCGCACACATTTTGGGGTTACAAATTAAGTTTCATGTTGACCACACAAACCATTCTATTCTCAGTGGTGGATTAAGACAAACTGGGGTTCTGCGATTAACTTTCAAGCGGCGCTGCATTGTAAAGGGTTAACTTCCCTTTACAATGCAGCGCCGCTTGAAATTTAATTGCGGAAGAGGCTGAACACGCGGGTGTTGAAGAACCCGCAGATTGATACATTTACCCCTAGAAGTGTGTTTGAACAAAAGGGTAATAGAATCAGCTGTATAATAGATTAGAATACCACACACTTCTTCAGTGACCTCACAGAGAAAATGGGAGGGTGTGTGCAAGGAAAACTGCTTATGTGTCAGTAGGGAAATAGGATAAACAGGGCAGGCCAGAGGTCAGGGCAGGTTGCAAGCATTGGTAATCCAAAAGACAGGCAGAGGCCAGGGGCAATCAGAGTTCAATCAAGGTTTAAAAACAAGCCAAGGATCACAACAGGAATCAGATCAAAAGATAGCAAGGTATCCACAGGACAGAGCAGGTCAGCAAGGTGCAGTATATTGGATGCCATAACCGGCAGGGTGGCTAAGCGGTCCCGTTCTTAAATAGTGACACTGGCCATTCAGAAGTCAGGCCTCAGTGTGATATAATTAGCCCCAAGAAGCAGCCTGATTAATATATATCTAATGCCCACGTGCCCGGCTAACCACAGTTGCTGGGATGCAGCACTGTTTAGGAAAGTGTCCCAACCATTGCCCTGGTGAAGACCAGGCAGGGAAGACGGAAGTGACGTCCTGGCTATTGCCATGAATTCCTACTGCAGCTTGAGTTGTTCATTTATTCGTTTTTGCAGGCAGGAGACATATTGAGTATGATACTTCATGGAAATATAGCAGCAACCAAACCACTCATTATGGGTGTCAGCAACAAACACTCATGTACATAACACCAACAAATATAAGCACTGGAAATTGGACAGACGAGTCAAAGTTTAATAAAAGTTCAGAGTTGTGCCTAGGAGATTATCCTATGGAACAAGCATAGTGTTGCTAATAAAATCTTTCTTTGGTGATTTCCACGAGCACCAATTACACAAATATTATTTACAGGAGATTATACAATACATGCATTAATGGTGTCTTTTTCATGTGTAATGTTGGATACATATTTTAAGAACTGTAAGATACAGTAATAGATGAGAAGAATTTTAAATTAAGTAACAAAGGGAATCATTTAGAGTTGGATGCAAGCCCCGTTTTTCAGGGTAAAATTTCATACTGCACATTCTCAAGTGGACACATTTATGTGTGTATTTTGTATTGTATGTATCGCAAGATCTGTGAACTCCAAATAAACAAGCAAATGGAGTTTATTTGCAGCACATATTTTACATATGCGCTTTGGACACAAAAGCGTCCAACTCATCATCTATAACCTTAACAAATAACTATAACATTTTCATTCCATGAATGTTATTCTAGGATCTAGAATGTAGCTATATTTAAATCTAGATATGTGCAAAACTCTTTCCACAGATTTATTTTTAAGGCTCTTACAAGGTCACCTCCCAAAAAAAACCATGATCAAGGAAATTACCAAGATCTCTGAGCCAAGTGTTTAAGTGCTTCAGATGCCTGATGGAAGAAGATATAAATAGGCTCTAATGCTTGGTTCAGCCAAGATGCATCTGTCAATTTTAGCAATTGTTTGGGGTCTACAGTGTTTCTAGTACATGTAGGTGCAGTGATCACTTAGACATACAGAAATAGGTAACCAAGCACTTATAACACTGGTGACATAAAACAAAATATAGCTCCTGTTATACTGGTGTGGCGTTGTCAGTGCGTCTCACGTGTACCTTCTCTTGTGTTTGGTCTTAAGCTAGATTTCTTTTCTCCTGTCTCAGGCTCTGTGTAAGTTACAGTGTAAAATATCTCCTGCACATGTAACTTTAATAACCAGTTCAATAGTTGAGATGACACAGGTATAGTGGTGCAGTACCGAACCAGATGTTAGAAGAATGTTCACCAGACCACCGATTAATGAAATTATACTCCTTTATTTACGCCTCAGCACTTCTCTTACATGCAAGTAATATTTAAACCTGGTTCACAGATTTACACCAGAACGAACACTCACTTGCTTAGGGATTGTAACTTTTCCATTTGAACTCTAGACTGTCTAACTACTACCTATTCTCTTTCTCTATTCAGGTGGGCAAAACAGTCCATGGGTACTTGGGCTCTTATTGCTTCTGCCTGTTACGAGCCCCGCAGCGACTTTCTCACAGGCGTCCCGGCCGTCACTATGACGACCAGGACGTCACTTCCAGGGCTCGTCCCGGCCGTTGCCTAAGCAATGGTCGGGACGCTGAAAGACATAGCGCTGCGTCCCGGCAATGGAGAACAGCCAAGGGCGTGCGCAATTAAAGAAACTAGCCTGTGGGCTATTTAGGAATAATTCATGAATTAGGCATAGGCTGGGGGCGGTTTCAGAGCTAGGCTCTGATTGGTCACATTTAGTATTTAAGGGAGGGCTTAGCCTCCCTGCCGGTTATAGCTTCCAGATTTCTGCTTGCTACCTGCTTCTGTGTTGTTGGTGTAAAACCTTTTGGATTGTCTTTGCTGTGTATGACCCCTGCCTGTACCTTGGATTTGTCTCTTTGCCTGTGACCTTGACTCATCTTGCCTGTGCCTTGGACCCCGCTATATTGCTCGTGACCCTGACCTTCGGCGTGTTTCCCGACTATTCCTGCTTGCAAGTGACCCCTGACCTTAGATTTCATTGGACCATCCGCTGCCATCTTCGCTGCCTCCTGGCCTGCCGCTACGGTTTAGTCTCACAAACTCACACTACATCTGGAGATCCTGGGGGCATCTGAGTACCGGTTAGCATATAAAGCTCTATGGCAAAGGTGGCTGCTAAAGGTGAAGACCTCCGCCTACTAGTTCTGTGAGTTTGTGTACTGACTCTGACGTAACATTATAACCGGCCATAAACTTCTGGAGTATTCGCTTCCATGGATGAAAGCGGGGCGAACCTTTCTCCAGCCCAAGTTTTGGCAGGTCAGATCCAGTCCATCTCACAAGTGGTCCAGAACCTTGTTCAACATTTGTCTGCTCAGGAAGAGGCCACCAGGGTCGCGCAAGTCCAGCAAAACCCGTCAGCTCCTGCCGTGGAGCCCAAGCTGAATTTACCGGACCGATTCTCTGGGGACAGAAGCCTGTTCCGCAACTTTAAGGAGAGTTGTAAACTTTACTTCCGTCTTCGCCTCCGCTCCTCCGGTTCCGAACAACAGAGAGTGGGTAAAGTGATTTCGCTACTTCAGGGGGACCCACAGTCCTGGGCCTTCAGCTTGCCTTCTGACAGTCCTTCGCTGAGGTCAGTGGAAACCTTCTTTGAAGCCCTAGGCCTCCTGTATGACGACCCGGATTGGGTAGCCTTCGCTAAGGCCCACCTCAGATCCTTAAAACAAGGCTGACGCTCTGCGGAAGAATACTCTGCTGAATTCCGGCGCTGGTCCACTGACAGTGAGTGGAATGACCCAGCTTTACGCAGCCAGTTCTATTTGGGGTTGTCGGAACAAATTAAGGATTCCCTGGTACAGTACCCTTCTCCTACCTCCCTGGAGGGACTTATGCAGCTCACTATCAAAATTGAGGTCAGTGGAATCCTTCTTTAAAGCCCTAGGCCTCCTGTATGACGACCCGGATTGGGTAGCCTCCGCTAAGGACCACCTCAGATCCTTAAAACAAGGCTGACGCTCTGCGGAAGAATACTCTGCTGAATTCCGGCGCTGGTCCACTGACAGTGAGTGGAATGACCCAGCTTTACGCAGCCGGTTCTGTTTGGGGTTGTCGGAACAAATTAAGGATTCCCTGGTACAGTACCCTTCTCCTACCTCCCTGGAGGGACTTATGCAGCTCACTATCAAAATTGATAGACGCCTTAAGGAAAGAAGAGCTGAGAAGGAAGCACCTACTCCCTGTACATTTCTTTCGGTACCTCCTCCTAATATGGAACCTGTGAAACCTATGCAGCTAGGGGCCTGTCGCCTCTCTCAGGAAGAGAGAACTAGGAGATGTACCTTAGGACTCTGCCTATATTGTGGAACCAAAGGTCACCTTCTGCGTTTATGTCCCAACAAGTCGGGAAAAGATCAGGCCTAGAGAATGTGGAAGAAATTCATCTAGGTCTGCAGTTTATCTCTTCCAAAAATACATTACTAGTTCTCACAGTTCCTGTCATCTCAGCGTTCATTGATAGTGGTGCCGCAGGGAACTTTTTGGATATCAGTTTTGCCAAGTCCATTAGAATCCCTTTCATGAAAATGAATTCTGCTATCACTGTCTGTGGTTTGGATGGGGGTCCCTTGCCCTTCCGTTCCGCTAATTCTGGGTCATCCCTGGCTCCACCTCCATAACCCGGTAATCGACTAGAATCTTGGAGAAATTATTCGCTGGAGTACCCACTGTTCTCAAAATTGTTTGGCCATATCATCTTTTCGGCTTCTGCAGCCGCTAGCGGAACAACTGCCTTCTGCTTATCGTGAATTCCAGGACGTGTTTTCCAAGAAGGCAACTGTTTCTTTACCTCCACACAGAGACTTTGATTGTGCCATTGATCTACTTCCAGGATCCAAATTGCCCAAAGAAAGGTTATACTCCGTTTCTGGTCCTGAGACTAAGGCAATGCAAGATTATGTGGAGGAAAATTTGCATAAAGGGTTCATCAGACCTTCTAAGTATCCAGTACGAGCGGGGTGTTTTTTTGTGTCCAAAAAGGACGGTAGTCTACGCCTGTGTATCGACTTTCGTGGTCTGAACAAAATCACCATCAAAAACACATATCCGCTCATCTCTGTCCTGTTTGACCAGCTGAGGGATGCTACCATATACACCAAGATTGATCTTCGTGGCGCCTACAATCTCATACGCATATAATGAGTGGAAAATGGACTTTAACACTCAATCTGGCCATTATGAGTACTTGGTCATGCCCTTCAGCCTGTGTAATGCCCTGCAGTCTTCCAGGATCTCATCAATGAAGGTTCTTCGTGATTTCCTGGGACACTTCGTGGTAGTATATCTGGATGACATTCTGATATATTCTCATTCTCTCCCTCAACATCGTAATCATGTCAAACAAGTTCTGCTAAAACTCAGGGAGCATCCTCTTTTTGCCAAACTGAAAAAGTGCGAATTCGATGTCCAAAGAGTGTCCTTTCTCGGATACATAATCTCCCCCGATGGATTTTCTATGGATCCTAGTAAAGTCCAAGCTATCCTGGAGAGGGTACGTCCCACGAATCTGAAAGCAATCCAAAGATTTCTGGGCTTTGCAAATTACTATAGGAGATTCATTCAGGCCTTTTCTGATTTAGTGGCTCCCATCACTGCTCTTACCCGCACAGGGGCGGATCCCAGTAATTGGTCACCGGAGGCCATTGCATCATTCAAAGCCCTTAAGAATGCATTCATTACTGTTCCGATCCTCAAGCATCCTAACCCGCAGTTGCCATTCATTCTGGAGGTGGATGCCTCTGAGGTAGGCGCTGGTGCTCTTTTATCCCAGAGGGACCCCGGTGATCATAAAGTGCATCCATGTGCCTTCTTTTCACGTAAGTTTTCTGTAGCCGAAGTCAACTACGATGTGGGCAATCGGAAACTTATGGGCTTTCGAGGAGTGGCGTCACTGGCTTGAGGGAGCAGGTTATACAATTTCAGTCTTCACTGATCATAAAAACCTGTTGTATATTGAGTCTGCCAAACGGATAAACTACAGACAAGCTCGATGGGCATTATTCTTTACCCGGTTCAACTTTGTCCTAACCTACAGACCCGGTTCTAAGAATACTAAGGCGGATGCTTTGTCCAGGAGCTTTCTCCCTCATCAACTACCTACTGGTGAACCTCAGCCTATTATTCCGGCTTCCATCATTCACGCTGGGTTGACCCAAGACTTAAAAAAGACTTAAAACACTGTGCATCAATTTCAGAAGATAGCCCCTTCTGAAACACCTGCGGGTCGCCTTTTTGTTCCGGTGCATCTACGTAGAGCTGTCCTCTCTGAGGCCCATGAGAACAAATCGGCTGGGCATCCGGGTATATCCAAAACCCTTGAAATCCTTGCACGTTCTGTATGGTGGCCTTTCCTGTCCTCGGATGTTGAGAGCTTTGTCCACACCTTGCGCAAAAAACAAAACCTCCAGAATCTCCCCTTCAGGTCCACTTATGCCTTTGTCTACGCCTACGAAACCCTGGACACATGTGTCAATGGATTTTATTGTGGATCTGCCATATTCTTCAGGAAACAACACTATTTGGGTGATAGTGGGCCGTTTCAGTAAAATGTCTCATTTTGTCCCACTGACCAAGCTCCCTAGTGCTCAAGACCTGGCTGTGCTATTTGTACAGCATGTCTTTCGTCTTCATGGCCTACCCATCGATATATCGTTTCGAACCGGGGCTCCCAATTTGTTGCTCAGTTCTGGAGGTCCTGCTTTTCTCCTTTGGTTTCCGCGAGCTCGACGTCCAAAGCAAGTTCTGTTTCACCCCATTGTCTCCCACTTCCTTGGGACACTGTTTCTCAAAAATATGACCTATCTTCCCAGCACTCCCCAGTGATTCCATTCTTTAACTTCCGACACCACTTCTGTTTGCCCCATGGCATTCTTTAGTGATTAGATATCGAAGCGACTTGACCTGTAATGATCATTTCCCCCAATTTGTTTTAGGTGAGACTTTAGATGAAGATGACTGATCTAAAATTCGTGAGAATGCTGCCTCTAGTTCTATATGCATTAAAATGAAAGAAAGTGTATATAAAATCCAGTTTTGCTAGTTTTATGTGCCAACTCAACTGACAAAGATGCTCCCTGACTCCTCTGATCAGTTTTAGGGAGGATGTTCCTTCGACTGAGTGTTCTTTCATATCTGGTGGGGCTACCAGAAACTAGCCCATTTCTGGCTGGATATGAAAAACCTGATCTATACTGTCCTCCAAATTAGTGTCCCCCTAGAGCCTAATTTTTTTCTTAACGCCCTCAGAATCCCCTCGTATACTCGCCACCAGAATAAGGCATATCCACTATGGGCAGCACAGTGGCTAAGTGGTTAGCACTTTTGCCTTACAGCACTGGGGTCATCAGTTCAATTGCCGACCATGGCCTTATCTTTGAGGAGTTTGTATGTTCTCCCAATGTTTGCGTGGGTTTACTCCAGGTGCTCTGGTTTCCTCCCCCACTCCAAAAACATACTAGTAGGTTAATTGGCTCCTGTCAAATTGACCCTAGTCTGTGTGTCTGTCTGTTAGGGAATTTAGATTGTAAGCCCCAATGGGGCAGGGACTGATGTGAGTGAGTTCTCTGTACAACGCTGTGGAATTTGTGGCGCTATATAAATAAATGTTGATAATGATGACTGCCACATATCAACTCGCGGCTGACTGGAAACAGCCTTCTCCCCCTTCACTTCAATCTATAATTAGTCGAATCTGGCAAGTTCAGTATTCTCAACAACTCCTCTAAATCCTTTAACAAGATATGGGACCCATGGTTGTTCTTTTTTCCAATCTTATTCACCCTTCACTTCACTTCAATTTCTCTGTATTTTCTCCATTCTTTTCCACTCCTTTATTTGTGTCTCCATCTAGACTTCTGTCGCTCCTCTGTGCTCTTCTCCCTTCCCAAATGGTTCTAGAAATGCCGTCTCTCTCCCTTCCTCTCCTCCTTCGATTTCTTTCCCATGTGCGCAGACGCGGACTCTCAAGTGAGTTCTACACAGGATTGTGTATATATCTGCGAGGATCACAGTACGGCCATACAGGACCTAATTTCTAAACAGATACATCTCTGGGGCACTTGGCTGAGACAACAGCGGGACGGCAACCTTGGGATCGGGACTCTCTGGGCAAAACTCCACAGAAAGGTTAGCCCCTGTCTTGGACTTGATCTTGTCACTCACTTATTGATTTGGAATCCTTACAGTACAACCTAAGACTGACATTTGAAATTATACTCTTCATTTTGTGCATCTACCATGGAGTTGTTTTATGCACCATCAGAATTCTTGTTACTTTCATGTTAATGTGGACATCAGATATTTGCAGCATTTCGGGACTCTTCAAAGTGTATTAGTCCAAATTCCATCTTTATGCACCAATCAGCTTCTAGATTGTTTGCTGTTAGGATCTCTACTATTAACAGAGCTGCTTTCTATGTGTATATTTTTATTTATACAATATCACCCTGTGGCCCAATATATAATTATCATCGAATTTTGCTAACATTGGTCTCCAAAAAATCCATTGCACTGGTTTATAATAAACAAACTTATTTTATCATCTTAGTATCCTAGATGTGCGCCTGAGAATCATTTACCTCTCTATATACCTATTTGGGGACTGGGACGAACCCCATCACAACTCCCATAGGCAGCAATGCATACTAGGTAAGGTAGCGCTGTTTCCATATATTTTTTTACCATAGTAATCTAAATAGTTTGAGCCTTATTGGGAACTTTGTACAATGGTGGTATACTGCAGGCATTTTTCTTTGAGCATTTATATTACATTTGTTTTACTTCCACTCCAATCCCTATGCTCCAAAATCATGTTCAGGGCATTTTCCAGCTGTACTATATATTCAGTATTGTTTTAAAGAAAGTGACATTTAAATTTAAAACATTTGCCTTAAACAAGTTTCACACTGGCATGGCCATTCATCTATCTCCCATGAATCTGTTTACGTAGGCTAATATGGAGCAATAAAACTATCTTGAAAAGCATTAGCATTGTCTTTAAGTGTGCTGTCACACTAGTTCTCATTGACCATTTGCAGACTGAATAGTTCTTTATTGTTAGTTTCCTTGTGCTCTGGCATGACCCTGACCGCTCTTTTTTAGGGTTTTGGTGTCTTGCTTTAGTACTGATTGTGTTATCCCTCTGATTCTGACCATTCCTCTAGTCTAGTGATTTAGCACCTTATAAAGCTATTGGTTCTGACATGCCTGCATAACCACCTGTTTTTCTAAATACCTCTTTAGTCTTTTGTAATGACTGTCTGTATGTGTTGCAGGGAAAGCCTGGTGGCTAAATCCCAGAAAATATTTTAGGAAAAAAAGAGCACAGCATGGGTATCTGCTAACCTTCTGGACAAATCCACATTTCTTCGGCATGTCATGACAGGTGAATAGGTACATATATCTATTGAATGTTACGTCAAAAATGTAGTTGTCACAATGGTTTCAATATTTCATCAAAATAATGTACAAGCAGTTTCAACCATATTGCTTGTATTTATTTTATATAGTTTAACACCTTAAAGCATAACAGGTACATAAGTTCATTGCTTTCCACTGTGTCTTCAAGGATTATTACTGTGCTATCAAGGCCCCTTTGTCAGAGAGAAAAACTCTGACTTGATTTTATCTCTCTTCGCTCCATTCCTTTTTACCTGAGTAATTTCAGGTGCGGTTGGGGAGCCATTTTTCTGTCTTGGATTTTATAGGCCCACTTCTTACCATTAGCTCTCCCTGTGGGGCACTTCTACAAGGGCAGAGCAAGGGTGAACTGTCTGCAGACAGCTTGAACAAGTATTGCCAAGAAGCCTGAATTTTCTGTAGCACAATATCTAGATTTCATTGATAATACTTCCTTGAAGAACAAATAGCCAAATTGTTGGAATCTAAAATATTTGAAGCACAATTTATTGGACCTGATTATCATATATCAAATATAAGTGAATAAGTGACAAGTGTTCCTGGTTATAACAAATCAACATATCATTCTTTGAGTACATTAATAGTAGAACTTCAGAACTAGGCATACCAACTGCCAGTGGAGGTAATTTCTAAGAAGCAAAACATGTGATGCGTCTCGATTTGCTCAAGTGTTTCCAGACTTCCGTCAATGCTTAGGTTTGTGGAGCAAAATGTTGGGTACGGGTCAAGTTTGCTGGAGTTAGAAAAAAGTTGCCTCCCCTGCCCTATCAGTGTGCCGTCTAGTCAAACCCAGGTGTGCCTTTTGTACATTATGCTATGAAATCATTCACTAATCATAAGCTTATGTCACTTTTATGCATGTAAGGGCCAAACCAGGCTGCAGTAATGCAAATAAGTGCTTAGTTGTGCAAGCAGCGGAAGTTATATACACAGCTTCTGCAGCAAGAGGCAGGTCTCCAGGTATCAGGAATGCCAAGTGAGAGAAATATATATGGCTCAGGCTCCTGCGGCTCTAAATAACAGTGCAGTATTACTTATAGAACTTGTAGGATAAGTACTAGGAAGAGTTGGAGCAATTATTATGCACAACCCAAATATAGATCATGTTGAAATGTATGGGATAATGTTTTCAAACGGAATCAGTTATTAGAGATGATGATGGTGTATGACAATGTTGACCTATGGAATACATTTCTTCACTAACATTCCTAAACCGGGAAGTCATGAGAAAGTAAACTGCCACAGGCGGTGCACCAATGACAGTCGCTTAATCAAGGTAGCTGACATGATCTTACTGCTGTCACAGAGCAGGACCCCCCTCCCCTCAGCATTAGCGCTGCTTGCTGTGGACTGTGAATCGATACACACAGACCTGCGTTGGGGTGGGGGGTGCTGCAGGTGTCATGGTTATGAGTGACAACCCCGTCCTCGAGCTTCTCCTTTCAATGATAGGAGATCATGGGCAGCCACCCCTTTGATGCCTAGTCAGCATGACAGTGAAAATAGATCCAGGTACCACATTTGGCTCACAGATTATAGGAGTATGAACACACTGAGCAGTACAAAACACAAGATTTAATTGTGGAGCATGATTGTCAAAATTAGATTTGTGGAGGTCTTCTTTGTTGATAGGAAGGCACCCAGTCATTTCAACTACTCAAAATAACATGAATTTTGCTGAGCTGGCAATCTTCATTTCTCATTCTATATTATGAACAGCACACATTTTGCACTTTATTGCATTTGTCGGTGCAATAAAAAAACTTCACACATGCAAAAGAGACAAATATAATAAGGCTTTCCCTTTCTCACGCTCTTCATTTATTTAGCTAGAACTTCGGATTAACCAGTATTTTAGGAATAACATGGAAAAGTTGTATTTAATTATAAATAAAGTAGTTCTAGTGCAAGAAGATTGGACTTTGATGTGACCTGTGCACTTTTGCACTGTGCGTCTCTTTAGAAAGTGGACCTACATATGCACTGAGCAGACCATGTAGGCACATCATTACAAAACTACGCTGTAAATGAGGCCCAATGTGTTATTCTGCAGTACTGAAAAGACAAATATAATTCGACATTTGAAAACAGTCCTACATGGTTTCATTGTAAATTGCATCTGCACAGCAGACACAGAAACATGCCATAGGCATCAAAGCTTTGTTCGTTTTATTTTTTTTTCCTTTCTAAGATAATCATTTGATTTCAAGTGTAACCATTTTCTCTAAACATGAAATAATATTTTTTTAGATAATTGTAGAGTCTTTCAGTTGTCACAATTCTTTTCCACAGAGCTGCTGCCCGAAGTAGTCACTTCATAATAAGCATAGCTTCAAGCACTGCTCATCACTACTCATCATGGCCTCTGGAGCTCTGGCAGGAGTATTATAATTTTGCTTGGTACAAAGTCCTTCACCCTGAACCTTGTTGAGAGCAGGTTCAGTTAAGATAGTATGTTTATGCCATAATCATATGCCAGCACTGTACTGCCTTCTGCTTGCAGTAATAAGCAGCCCCCTTCCTGTAGATAAGATATAGTTACTATTAAATTAAACCTACAGTATGATGTCACAGCGGTCTATCTACATACCTGTGATTTGCAGTTCTATGAGAATAAAAGAGTTCTATAGTACAGCTATGTTTAAAGTTTGAGCTGCTATAGGTAGATGTACCTTTAATGAGAAATTCTGCACTTTGCATGCTTGTACCCCACTACCTTTCACCATACAGTTTACCATTTACTGATCAAAGGCTTTACTGCATTCCATGTCTAGGATAATATTTGTTTTAGCAATGTGACTGTTTGCCTAGGAATTTTTAGTCTAGCCAAGTAAATACTATATTTATATTTTTAATCTAGCCAAATAATATTACTCTTTGGGTCAGATATGGCTATATTTTGGCCCTGATAGCAAAGACTTTTGTCCCAAATGCCAATGAGCGCAACAAGTTCTACGGGAAAAGGCGGCTGCTATAAGAGAAGATTTCTGTTATCTGTTCTGCAAGCTAATGTCAATAGCCGCTAGCCATAACAATGGGTTCAGATGGCGCCTGGTACAAGTGTTGCCATTTCTTCAGCAATACAAGCAAGCAATAAATAACTATTGCAAGTATCCTATTTTATGCCATGACAGGACCATACCCAACTGGCCTTCAAATTACATGACCTTGTTTCCGTGGCAATACCAATACAGAATTTAACCTTCCTCATGGTCTTACCTGTGTCAGTAACATTACTAGTTCCTAATTATATTTCATCTAAGAAAATGGCTACTTGCTCTCTATGTAGGTGATGGGTTCACTTGAATGGATTTGACAGCCTAACAAATCAATAAACATAAAGCATCTC
The DNA here is from genome assembly GCF_038048845.1 of Mixophyes fleayi. Taxonomy (NCBI): domain Eukaryota; kingdom Metazoa; phylum Chordata; class Amphibia; order Anura; family Limnodynastidae; genus Mixophyes; species Mixophyes fleayi. The sequence continues at coordinate 133,417,723 of NC_134404.1, read as the reverse complement.
TTTACTAGCGTAGAGATGTGCCCATCACCGGTGCCTGGGAAAAGGGCGAAGATGCCCGCTGCTGTCGCTGTTTCCCTGGAGGGGCTGAGGACTATCCCGGTGGCTGCTGCGTCCTACAAGTAGGCGAAGAGGGAAGAGAAGTACTCACCGTTTCAGCGTCGGTGAGTATCGGTTCTTCTTTCCAAGTCCTGTCAGCGGAGGAAGGATGAGCCAATCAGGGCTCACCTTTCTCCGTTGGCCAATCAGCGGCCAGATACGAGAGCCAATCGCGGCTCGCTCCCGGCCATTTGAAAGATTGGCACCGCAGCGAGCCAATCAGCTCTCGCGGCGGCGCCTAGTGATGACGCTGTACCAGCGAGTATATAAATCGCCGGCCGGTGACATTTTCTCAGAAGTCCGTCGACGGAGAAGAAGGAGGAGGTCGCGTCCAGACGTCCAGCAGCGGCAGAAGCGGCGGGGAGCCCTTGTAAGGGCTAAGAGTGTCCCTGCCAAGCAGCCTTCAACAGTGCTGAACCGGAGAAGAGGCGCCGCCGGCTGGAGGGTCTGGAAGACCCGGAAAAGAAGGAAGACGGCGTGGCAAGTTGAGTATCCTGCGCAGAGCAGGTAAGTACACTCAGCGCTGGGCCGGGCAATAGGCCCGTGGCCACGGTTGGGCACAAGGCCCAGTGAACAGGGCAATAGGCCCTAAATGACAGGTAGTGGGCCAGTAGGCCACAAGGTGTTTAAGGGCACAAGGCCCAAGCTAGTTATCCAGGTAGGGGGCTGAGAGCCCCAGGTGTAAAAGGGCACAAGGCCCTTATAGTTAGGTAGTGGCCCAGCGGCCATAGTTAGGAGAGGCCATAGGGCCTAGGCAGGGGGCTATAAGCCCATAGTTAGGCAGGGGCTAGTGTCTGTCACGGGCACTAGGAGTCTTTACCCAGGGATCACCAGATGATGGACTTACCAGAGCAGTATAGGTGGTAATATGGTACTCTGGTAGCGGGGTGATCACGGAACAGGAGACAGCAGATGGTAGAGAATGCTCGTGGAAAGTCTATGACTAGCAGCACTGGTAATATGTAATAATAGTACACGAGGAACTGAATGGACAAGGGAAACGTGAGGGTAGTCAGTGGTCTGCGGATAGCAAGTTGTACCACTACTATAGTAAAAGGGGGAATGTCCAGAAGTAACGAGGAGGTGATGAGAGTCAGAGGTCTGCATTAGCAAGTTGTACCGCTGTCTAGGTGAAGGAATGGAATCCGGGTGGAGGTATCCGGGAAGTCAGTGGTCTGCATTAGCAAGTTGTACCAGTGCTATGTGAAAGGATACAGAAACAGGTGACTCAGGAAACAGAGAACAGTGGTCTGCCTCTAGCAAGTTGTACCACTGAATATATATGTGAGGAGGAGCACGGGGAGAGAAATGCAATGCAGAGTATACACGGGCACACTGAACTTGATCCCACGATGATATGCACAATATAGTAATGACTGAACAGCACTGCACAATAATACAAAGTCACAAGAACTATCCAGGAAAAAAGGTAACACAGTCAAATGATGGCAATAGTCTCAGCGGATAGTAAACTCCAGAGGAGAACAACTCAGTCCAGCAAGATATGCAATACACCAGCACAGTCAATGAGAAGTATGCATACCGTGGTTCAGGAGAGCAGGCTGTCAGACAGAAGTGCAGAGATACCTGGACGGCGGGAGGCCAGCAGGATACGAAGTCCCAGGAGGGTAGAAGCGGTAATCTAGTAGGTGCAGCGCACAGGTAGGTGAACCAGCAGGGATAGAAACAAATACTCAGGAAGCAGTAGTATATGGAACTGGACACCTGGAGAACACTGAAGAGTAGAGATGATCTAGACGAGATGAAAGCAGCGGGGCGTTGATCCAATGCAGACAGGCGAGTTGACACAAGCGGAGACACTGTAGAAGCACGGAGAGCAGATCAGCTGGCTGCAGACGCGAGGAGTACTGGAGGGTAGCGATGAGCAGGGAACTGCAGATACACGGAGGCAGCGGATAGGAATCAGCTGGGGCAGTCACGATGAAACACGGGAGAGTTGAAGTGAGCAGGATACTGTAGATACACGGAGGCAGCGGATAGGAATCAGCTGGTGCAGTCACGATGAAACACGGGAGAGTTGAAGTGAGCAGGATACTGTAGATACACGGAGGCAGCGGATAGGAATCAGCTGGTGCTGTCACGATGAAACACAGGAGAGTTGAAGTGGACTGCGAACTGAAGTAGCACAGAGGCAGCGGATAGGAATCAGCTGGTGCAGTCACGATGAAACACAGGGAAGGTGAAGTGGTCTGGAAACCACAAACGAACAACAGGAATCAGCAGGAGCTGAACACACGAGGAAACACAGGAACACCTTCAGAGGCTCATGTGGAATGAGACTCCAAGATCAGGCAACGAGGTATTGACCTCAGGTGCTTTAAATAGGGAGTGTTGCCTGATCAGCCAATTAACTAAAAGGAACATGAACTGAAGGTTGAAAAGGGCTGCACATGCGCAGACCCTCAGGATGGTGGACGGCCACGGTTCCTAAACACATGAGAAGTAGCACTCACAGTCCGGTGAGTGACAGTGTCCCCTTGAGTGGCAGGGCACAAGGCCCTAGATAGAGGCCTAGAGGCCTGAGTAAGAGGGCGCAAGGCCCTAGTAATTGGGCTCAAAGCCCAAGGTAGAGAGGGGGCTGAGGCCCAAAGTCAGAGCACAAGGCTCTGTAGGTGACTGGGCAGAGAGGCATATGGTGTGTAGGGCAGAAGGCCCTGGTGTGTCAGAGGCGTGAGAGCCTTGTCAGTGTAGGGCGCGGTCCTGTGGGAGGTGAGTACACAGAGTAGGAGGTACAGTAGAGCAGAGGCTCCTGTTGGTGCTGTAGCAACCGGCTGTTTGGCTAACAGCTGTGTACTCTGGTGTAGTAGCTTGCCATATACTGTATATTGTTTTATTCCGTCTGGGCGGCGAATATTGCGTGTATATTGTATTTTTGGTATGCTACCAATTTGTTCCAGGTGCAAGACGTCAGGCCCCCATTAAAGGTAGGCTCTTGTTTCCTGTTGTTTTCCTGTACTAACCCGTACTGTGGGGACAAGTGTAGTTACCAGCTTACACATAGTCAGGGAAGAACACACATAGTTTTCCCGTCCCGTAGGTTCCTGGGGTCATGCTGGTTTCCAGAGGGGGTGACTGGGTGAGTCAGTGGCAGTGCAGCACAGCTTAATTCAGTTCCAGGGGCGGCCCATGGTTCTGGTTGAGTGTCCCAGTCCTACGTTCCATGCAGGTTCTCTGGTGGTTTCGGAGTGGGAAACGTGTTCGATACCTGGGTGAAGGCAGTTGGGCGGTAGAGTTACGATCGGCTGTGCCGTGTGGCAGTCGACGCCCAGGTTAGTGTGCTGTTCCAGTGAGCCTCAGTCGGGCCTTGTGCAACCGGTCCTTAGGATCCGTGGGTGACCCCAGAGCAACAAGACAGTCTTCTTGGTACGGCCTGGGTGAGGGGGTTAGGAAACGCCCTCCGGTATAGTCCGTGAACATCGGCTGGTGTTCCCCGTAGTGCGTACTGAATAGTTCCCGTTAGTGCACCACACCTAGTTACCGTTATAGTTGTATAGTTCAGTTGCGTTGCCGACCATTAGAGCGTTGTTAGGGTCGGGTTGCTGTTGTAGTTCAGTGTCGTGGTTGTACACCTTAGTCTCACTGAAAGCGCAGAGGGAGGCTGTGTGTTCCTTGTCATCCACAGGTGTTGGGGAGGAGCAGGAGAACAGGACTAGAAGCGGGAGTGTCCCGGTGAGTATCACGCTCGATTCCCCCTTTTGGTTGGGCCCTCACCGGGAGGTGTGCGAGCTACTTGAGGCAGGACCGTTCCTGGTCTCAAGTGCCTGTAGTCCCCCGCGCCTTGGCAAGAGCAAAGTGAGGAGGTGGCAAGTGAGCTTGGACTGAGAGTGTCTTTGTTCATTGCCGTGTTCTCGGACAGACCTTTCCTGGTAGGCATGGCCGTAATCTTTGTCTCATTCTTAGAGGGACGTGGTTAAAGGTGACGAGGGTTGCGGTTGCTGATCTGCTGGGATCGGACAGCGGCTGGGACATCGGAAGCGGACTGAAGGTGACCATCGTTTACAAAGTAAGTTCTTCTGTGTGCGTCTGTCTTGTTCCCCGCAGGCGCTACAGTAGACCGTGGTCAGGAGGAACGTGAGCAGATAGTGGGAAATATATGAGCCCTGGTTTTGGGGGAGATGTCACTGAAAGCTTGGAGGAGGAGGTGGGTGAGAAAGGGGGACCCAGTAAGGAGATATGTGGGCGAGAGGGTAGTTCTAATGTGTGTAGGCTGGAGAGTGATGAGGGTGCAGGGAGCAGAGGGAACAATAGATGCTACACAAAGGGGAGAAATAGCTTAGTGAGGGAAGTAATGAAGTAAAGGGCAGAGCTGTGAGAAGAGTGTGGTAGAAGGTGGTAAGTAGGAATGTGGACTAATGTATACATGGAGTGGGGACGAGAAGGAAGATGATATGTGGAATGAGCAGGATAAGAGTATAGAAATAGGGTAAGGGTAACTGAATCAGCCAGTACATGGCAATGGATTTAAAAAAAATGCACATATAGCTTTATATTTGCACATCAACCCATTCATACGTATTTCACATGCATTTATAAAACACATATTTGGGCTAAATCTGGATTTTTATTATGCCCCTGTGAATGATCCCCTACAATTATACATAAGATGTTGCATTAGTTCTACTTAAAAATATATATGAAGAACTTCTTTTAGCTTCCATTCATTGCTGCATAACACTCAACAAAATGTGTGAATCCACCTTTAAGATACATCTGTCATATCCTGACCTGGTTCAAAACACTAGAGTGAGGAAGTAGATCGAAATTGTGGTGGAGCAAGGTAAAAAACCTGATCTGGCCCATTAGACCGTGAGTGTGATATTCATTTTCTTGACTGGAGATTTCTCAATGCCTCGCAGTCAACAGCATAGATTTCCAATCCAATCTGGTCCTGTTGTTATGTTTAATAGCAGATCCCACTGAGCGGGGGCAATGATATCACTCCACTTAATTCAGGAACGGCCTTTCTAGTTTAACCCTGTTGGATGCAATGAGGATTAAATAATAATGTTTTAGCAGAAGTCCCCATCAACCTGCGAAAACCAGCAATGCTAAGGAGACAATATAAAAAGGATATAAAGGAAACAAAACACATACTTATAAAGCCTGTGACACAAGAAAGACATTAAATAAATGTACAGAAAAAAAACAATATAAAAGGTATAGTGTAAACATTTTAAGGAGAAAATGCTCCAGACTCCATTAATTACTGCATGTATCTTGCACTAGTTTTCCCTGCTGTGGCATACGTGCTTAAATAGGAATTCTTCCATACTTTAAGTAGTGTGAGCTACTTACCTTTCAAACATGCCTCTGAATGTTGCTAATCAAAGTGAGGAGCATGCAGGTACAATTTTGCAGCAAATGAAAATGTCCGTACTGCTCTTTTAAATACTGATCTCATGTGCAGCCACTTAACAAATGCATTTGCTATTTTGTTTTATAACTGTCTCTAGCAATTACTCTTGAAGATAGGGATAATTGATGCTGCAAGGAAAATATATACAGTAGCTCCCAACATTGTATTTGAAAATATATTTTATCTCCAGACGGCAGTGAGCATTCATTGTGCAGACCTCTGTTGCCATTGACAATTAATAGCAAACTGTTAGATAAACTGAGCAATTATGTTGTTGCTGTTTGGACATGGAGGGTTTCAGTGCCCATTTTTAAGTGTAAAATACAGTTTGCACATGCACTCAAAGATTGAGAATCCTTGGGTCCATATTACATTGTGTATCCTTGGTTTGTACAAAGGTCTGTGTATTTGTGAAGAATGAATGCCAGCACAGGAATTCCCAGATAATCTGCTCTGGAAATGCAGGGTGTGTGCACACTCTCTGCCTGATATAATTACCCTTAAGCTACTTGTAATGCTTGTTTTTCTTCCATTGATGTATTTTGCTAGTTGTTTGGTTAGGACATTAATGCTGCATGGCTTAACACTCGCTTTGCTGGACCTTATTGTGCAGGATTTGTTGCCCCCTCAGATAAATTCTAAGGCTACATTGTGCATAGCGAAGCAAGAATTGTTATTTTTACCGGTAAGGTGCTGGAAAGTGCATTTGTTCTGATAAATGCCTCGTTTAAAGCAAAGGTTGGGTTTAGATTAAGTATATTTTAAACTTTTTGGGGATTTCATTGCATTTTCAGGAGATAAAATTTACAGCAAGATAGAGCTTTACAAACTATCTTTCTTTGTGGAAAGTTTCTGTAAAATATTGTGATCTTTTTTTCTGGTATTATAAATGTTGCTGCTATTTTAAATTTATTAAAAAATATCACTTTGTAGTGATTAGTTTAGTAAATTAGTACTCTATCCTACCTCCCAACATTGACCTGATGCAAAAATGTGCATGCTACTGCAATGCGGCAAAATACATACATAATGGGGTGGGGTCTAGTGCCCAGGACACGCTTTAAGCTACCCTGGCCAGCAGGACCTATTTCCCTACATTCACTGAGTTGAGACAAAGTTCCTGACTGTAGTGATTGCAGGATAGACCCTCAAACTGAGAATGACCTGTATATATCGGGCAATTGGGAAGTATGCTCCAAGGCTAGGTATACACTGAAGAATTTTCCGGCTGACGTGTTATCTCAAACAACTGAAAGTCCAATCAGTCTGACGATTCATACATACACACTGGCACGATTTACCTTCAGATCTGTGCTCTTCATCTGGTCCTCTAGTCTTGAATCACTGCACAATATTCATTCATTTATTCATTATAGTCACACTGATTAAAACCGCCTTGTTATAGATATTCACATGTCCTAACGAATTTCGTTACCTTCTGTGATTCTGAAAAGAAATATTCTGTCTCAGAACAAACAAATTAATTATTCCTTCTACAGCACTCTCTACATTTATTCCCCCGGGACATTCATTGCTAGCATCGGTTGAAAAGAACACAACTCTGTAAACTCTATGGAGATCATGAGCATGAGTGCATACATGCTACATGATCAGTTGGTGATTGGTTGGAAGATATCAAACAGTACGACCAACCAAAGAATATCTTGTCATTATACACACTCACACGATATCTGACCAAACAGTCGGATGTCGGCTGATTGGAGGTTTTTCATTCAATCATCGGGCCAGTGTGTACCTAGCCTTACACCAACTGTAATAATATTCTGTAGTACTACTAATTTTGTTATGTTAATTTGTTCTATTTAACGCCAGTGTTTTTATTTTACAGTAATTGTCCTGGTCACTATGTGTTCCATGATTGGTATTGTCATCCAGTGTACATCTTGTGCTATACACACACACTTCTGCAAAAACAGTTTGAGGGTGAATGCTGCTGTGCACAATGTGAGAGAGTTGTTCAACTGGAAACTCAGATTTTATATCTAAATAAACAACTGGCAACCAGGGCTGCCAAGAGGAATTCAGGGCCCCAGTACAACAAATTCATGGGGCCCCCCTTATAGTCGAGCATGCGGAAAAAAAATTCTGGGGTGTGGTCATGCATTTGAGGGCATGGCAAATGCGCCATTGGGGCGTGGCTAACATCAAAATCACTAGGCTCTCAATTCGCTGGAGCGTGACATATGTTCAAACACTCCTGACTTTCAGGAATTCTAGCACCACAGTGTAGTATACAAAGAATGTAGTGTGTACACAAACAGTTCAGTCTTGGCCTGCACCTTACATTGGGCACAACACTCACCAAAAATTGGTATTGTCCCTACTAGAATCACAACATTTCACACACTCTGCTGCTCTCTCCTACCTGTTCTTCTCACTTTCTCCACCTGTGGCTGTTGGTTTCTTTTGTTGCGGCTTGTCTGGATCCTGGGATGTTGAAGGGCCTATTTGGAAAAAAAATGGCTACATTTAGAAAATTACAGCCAGCCCCGGCGTTAAATCAATAGCACCCACGATTAATAATTAGGCCTTCCTCCAGCCCCAACATTAAAATAATAGTATTCACATTTAATAAATAAACCTATTCCTTTCCTGCAAACAGCAATACCTATTTCCCGCAATCATCACTGCCATTAAATAACTCATAGTCACATTTAATAAATAGACCTCATTCTCCCTAAACTCACCCCCATATTCAATAGCCCCATCTTAAATTAATAGTCCCCACTATTAAATTGCCTCACCATCACCCTACAAACAAAATAGCACCAAGTAATTGGCCACCACCTACCTCACACACACTACATTGCAACAAGCCCCTTGTGCCATCACACATACAATACTGTGCCCCTTCATCACTACACTGTGCC